>NC_142929.1:49630649-49833149 GCF_046866305.1 Octopus bimaculoides | reverse complement strand
CAATGCATAGTCGTGGTGGGTCCAAATTCCTCAAGAGCATGATAGGTGTACCTTTTTTTTAGGAACAACTAATGCAGTGGCAGTCTTGTGGGTCATAGAGGGTTGAGAAATTCAACTAGACACTCAACAGTAGCATGTTCATCGATGGTAGTATCAATGGAGACAAACATTGAAGCATCTGCAGGTAGAATGTGGAAGAGTTCATGGTTTACTTTATCAATGTTTTCATTCTGAGGTTCTAAAATAGCTCTCTCTGCAAACCATGCTGTGTTTTTGAAGTTGTCTTGCAATGTGGGAAATACCTTTTTTTTAAGCTCGGCCAAATGCAGACACCATGTGCCCACATTGTAAAGGCTCCATTTCCAGTTTGTAGAACTTGATGAAAGAATTCCTCAGCTAAGGGGAGGTTGTAGAGATGAGCTCGCATATTGTTACTTAATGAAAGCTGATGAACAAATCTCCTCAGAGGTGAAGACTTCATACATGCATAGGTGTTATATTTGACAGAAATACCCCGCGAGGACAACATTTAAGCTCCCCATAATGGCGGAATTGTTTTAGTGACCTAGCTAGGGCTTCTAGTGCACCATGGTGCGCCACCATGCATTCATTCCAGACAATACATGTAGTTTAAAATAGAACTTCTGCTGTTGGTGATAGTTTTAAAATTTACACATTTGGGCATCACTGAAGTGAGTTTTCTTGAGCACAAATAAAGGCAGTTTTGTGTGTATGTATGTGTGTGTGTGCATATACAGGGTCCGCCATAAGTAACTATATATTTTCTTTTACTTGTAACTTTGTTGATACTTATTCAATTTTCTAATTCATATGTCATTTGAAAGCTGAAATCTTATATTTTTATTTCTTTTTTCTTCCCTTATTTCAGATGTACTGTTATATCGATTATGTCCACCCGATTAACAAAAGAGCAAAAGATTGCGGTTTTGAAATGGTTCTGCACAAAGTTATCTGGCTATGCTACAGAAGCTGCTTTTGCCGTTATTACAACAGCAGGATGAAGCAGAGGGTCTGTACTTTCAGCAGGACGGGCTACCAGCCCATTATGCTACGCTTGTGCGAAACTGGCTGGATGCCAACCTGCTCTGTCGATGGATTGGCAGGCGAGAACCGCTTGAGTGGCCGTCTTGTTCGCTGGATTTGACCCCACCCAACTTTTTCCTGTGGTGCGTTCTCAAGGAGAAAGTCTACTCAACAAAGCCCCGCAACATTGCTGAACTTAAGGAAAAAATTCGAGCGGCCATTGCTCAAGTGCCGTTGGAGCTGTGCGCCAAAGTATGCCGCTCAGTTCCTGAAAGATTAGCAAAGTTCATTGAGCTCCACGGAGAGCACACGGAGCTTTAATAAACATCACGTTTTATGTTGCAACAAACTTTAGTGTACCCTGTGTTACTTTCTCTATTGTAGTAGCTTATTTCTTCTATGTTACATTTATCATGTTGAAATAAAAATATATAGTTACTTTTGGCGGACCTTGTATATACGCATAAATGTGTGTACGCGTATGGATTTAAGTACATAAGTATGCAGGCCTACATAATAGTCCATACACACGTATATATGTGTGCTTGCAGATATCTATATAGATATCTTTCTGTCTCTCTGTACGTAAATTGGTACATTCTGGAAAAGGGCTGCAATGGGAGACGGTGACGAGGAAGTGAACTGTTGAAAGAGGTTGAGGAGGAGCTGGTAGTGCTGGCAATCTTACCTTACCGCCTGAGCAGCACATGCCACTAGTTTCATTTGGAAATTTGAAAGCTTTGCAGAAACGACAATTTGAGTGTAGCACACCAATTTGTACAGAATTATCGTTTTTATAAGGCTGGGATGGATCATATCTCAAAGCAGCTCCTGGTGTTGTGAAAAATGAGTTTGCCTGTGGTCTATTTCTGAGAGCTATATTGTATTGGGCATCTGTTTAATATAGTGTGCTAAACGTTGTTCTAATGACTCAGCATTAAGTATTGCAGCATGCCTTAGCTGATCTAGGGAAAATCTCATCTCCTTTCTCTCTTGAGACTTCGTTTGACGTGCTGCAGCATGCATCTGCTGACCCTGAGAAAGTCTCATCTCCTTTCCCTGTTGAGACACACGCCTTCGGTTTTCAGCAATCGTCCTCGCTTTATACCTGTTTCTAGAGAGAAACACGTCTTTTCTTTGGTGTCATATTTTTTCAATACTGTAAACAAAAAATTATGAACATTGAAAAAATATACTGGGTTGTCCGGAAAGTTCCTGCCGATTTTTAAAGGAAAAAGAAAAAAGATCAATAAATACTTGCCATTACATTTTTAATCAACCAAATATGAACCATTTTGTTACACAATGCGCCTCCATCTCTTCTTTAACTTGAAAATAACCTCTTCCCAGAATTGAGGTGGTTTCATGGCAAGTAAGTCGAAAGGTAAGCTACTGTAAATCGGCACGAACTTTCTGGACAACCCGATACATTAATCTCTATTTTTGTAAACAGTTGTATGTATATGTCCGTATTTTTGTATGCAATATAAATTAACGAAATATAAGCAAATGAACGAAATAGCACATGTATGGAACTGCTAATTTAACGGTAAATACCACAATAATTATTACAGAGAGACAAAGAATTTAATATTTTACCTTGCAATTGCTGCGATAATTATTAACTCGTAATAGAACAGTAAATGTGTATTGTTTTAATGGAAATGAAAATAAAATTTCGTATTGACACTGGCCAGACAGCAGTTCATGCATGTCTGTTTTCGACTGAGTATATAACACAAGCAACACACAGCAAAGAGAAAGAGACAAAAATAAAATAACATGTGATAAAATTTATTTCTAAAAACGTTCAATGACGTTAACTGGAGTTTGGGGTTCGAGTAGAAGTCATTTCACCTTTTCATTTATCATTACCATTCTTTTCATTCGATTTTATTTTTTCCCTACTTTTATGTTTTGTCTGTTCTTGTGCTGTCCCCTCTGTGTTTCAACCCTATGTGGTTAATAAAAAAAATCAAGTCATCAGGTATGTATATGTATGTGTAGATGTGTGTGTGTGTTGACACTGGCCAGCCCGCACTTCAAGCATGTCAGTCGTCAGGTATGTATATGTATGTGTAGATGTTTGTGTGGATGTGTTTAATACAGTACCGTATATAGTATGTCTGTATTTTTGCATGCAGTGTAAATTAACTATATGCATGTATATATGTATGTATGCGTGTATATATGTGAGATGTATGTATATATGTATGTATGCCTGTATATATGTGAGAGTATAGTTTCACTGTAGTAGATTCAGTATTAAAATGAAACCATTAAAGTGAAAGTATCTGTCATTACAGTATCAAAATGTGATTGTGTAAGTTTTGATACTGAAATAGTGGAAAAGTTTCATTATTAAAGTGAAAGTATTTGACATGAGTGTTTTTGTTTCACTTTTGACACGTAATACTTAAATAGTGGAGGAGATATTATGTTGCTGAGGACTCGAACGATGCAAGAAGTTAAACATTTTTTTGACTAAAACACAACCGGGACCTTAAGTGAGGCATGTGTAAAATTTGAATGAAATTGGTTGTGTAGTTCTGGAGTTTTAGGGATTCACACAGACAGACACACACAGAGAGACATACATTCTCATTTATATATATATATATATATATATATATATATATATATATATATATATATATATATATATATACATACATATACATACATACATATGTGTGTGTGTGTGTGTGTAAATTAAGCAGAAAATGGAGAAATCTTGATAAACAACAACTGACTACCATCGATTATTATTTTTAATACAAAACTTTATCCCATCTAACAGCTGTTTCTGCTTCCAGAATGCAGCTCCATCAGAATGAAGAAAAATATATTAAATAAAAGAAAAGAAAAGAAAAAGAGCCTTGAGAGGAGGAATGAAAGCTTAATATATTTGGGCTACTTATAACATATGTTACTTCTCCATACGTTTACTTTTTATTTACTTACTCTTTTACTTGTTTCAGTCATTTGACTGCGGCCATGCTGGAGCACCACCTTTAGTCGAGCAACTAGACCCAGGACTTATTCTTTTGGAAGCCTAGTACTTATTCTATCGGTCTCTTTTTGCCGAACCGCTAAGTTACGGGGACGTAAACACATCAACATCGGTTTTCAAGCGATGTTGGGGGGACAAATACAGACACATAAACACACACATACATATACATATATATATATATATATACGACGGGCTTCTTTCAGTTTCTGTCTACCAGATCCACTCACAAGGATTTGCCCGAGGTGCCATGCAGTGGGGCTGAACCCGGAACCATGTGGTTGGTAAGCAAGCTACTTACCACACAGCCACTCCTATGCCTATAATAATAATAATAATAATAATAATAATAATAATAATAATAACAATAATAATAATAATAATAATAACTCTATGTAACTTTGATATCTAGACAGACTAAGTGAACTTTGTAGGCAAGGTAAAATTATATGTGGCATAAAGAAAATGACAATACATCTTTCCAGACATTGCAGTTCCTTCAGACAAAAAAAAAAAAAATTGTTGACAAAGAAGTAGAAGAGAAAGAAAAATATCTCAATTTAAAGTAAAGATATCAAGAGTGAGTGGTGATGCCCATCAGCAAAAGTCATACTTGTTAGAAACATAGCAGACTGTTTTATCTTTGTTTTATCTTCTATCCTGAAAAGATGAAACATATCTCTTCTACAAAGAATGACTTCGTCTAGAACAATCAGCACCCTCCATTCACAATGATATATCCTCTTGAATATTTTTCGTTTATACCAATAAATGTGAGTTTTGATAATGCAGACTACCACCAGTTTTCTTGATATATATATATATATATATATATATATATATAAAACAGAACATAGCACACGCACACACACACACACACACACACACACACACATAAAAAAACAGAGCATATATTACAATAATAGAGGATAAAACTTATTTAAAAAAAACTTTTATCAGTGGCCAGCATATAAAATGAAACCAGACTTCTTTGAGTAGTGAGACAATTTAGCGTCTATTTCTCAGCATATAGGCTAGAAAATTTTTTACACCCTTATTGTAGTTATATATATGTATATAAACTTGAACATAGCATATATGTTTGTGTGTGTGTGTGTGTGTGTGTGTGTGTGCATGTATGTGTGTGTCTGTTTGCTTTTTTATTTATTAAAATTCTTAAGCCAGTGAGTTGGCAGATTCATTAGTATGTGTTCTGTGTTCAAATGTTACTGGTGTTGACTTTGCCTTTCATCCTTTCAGAGTCAATAAAATAAGTACCATATGAGCACTGGGGGTCGATGTAATCAACTTACCCCCTCCATCAAAGTTGCTGCCCTTGTGCCTAAATTTGAAACCAATATTAATGTCTTCTTCAAGTTTACCTTCTTGTGGTATACAGAATATTTCTCTTCAGGTCTTTAATGAGATATGCAAGCACTGCATTCATTGTCTCTATAGGAAAGTTTCTGGAAGAGTTCACTACCGACCCACATGATGTTATTCCCTTTTGATCACTTTGTTGTATTTATGTTTGCTGCTATTGTTTCGCAAGTATTGTCTGAGAGATATCAGATGACATTCGAAGCCTCATCCACCCTCTATTCTTATGAGACAAAGTCTGTCAGTATTACTGTTTATGTGGAAATTTGCTATTGATCTCAGGAACTTGTGTGAGATTTAATGTACATGGATCAGATTTCCTCTGTAAATCAGTCAAACATTCCAGATGTTCCTATCAGCAAATGCATTATGGGTTATTGTGACTGCTATATTTCTTTAACCCTTTAGCATTTAAATTGGCCATATCCAGCACAAATATTCAACCTGTTTTATTTTCAAACTGTCCAGATCCAGCTTCTCAAACTTACTCTGCAAGGTCATTCTTAAAGTTAATAATCACATCATTGAAATCTCAAGCCTACAGGAAACTGCATGATTAATTCAAAACAATTGATAGAAAAATTTGAATGCTAAAGGGTTAAATTTGTTATATTCTTTGGTTACTCAATTTTTATTCACAGCACCTTTATATGTTTTATTTTCACTAATACTTTGTGCTTGTAGCACTCGTTTTGTAAAACATGGTAAATACAAGTACCATTGATGTAATAATTTGAGGTTTGGGAATATTTCAATGCTCAGCTTTTAAATACAAAACACTTCTTTTGATCACATTCCATCCCTATATAAGTGGAATATGTTCCGATTAAATTCAGCTGTGATTCAGTATTGTAAATATTTTGGGTATAAACCTTTAGCTCGTCCACTAAGAAATTATGAGTAATATTAGTAACTCTTGTAAGAAAGCAAGCTCGCAGAATCATTAGCATACTAGGCAAAATGCTTTGTGGCATTTCGTATGTCTTTATGTTAAGAGTTCAATTTCTTCTGTGGCCAAATTTGCCTTTCATCCTCTTGATCACTAGAGTCAATGTAATTGACTTATCCCTTACCTCGAAATTGTTAGTCTTGTGCCAAAATTAGTAATATATTCTGTTGAACCTTGTGGTGCATTGATGTTTTTTCCACCTTTTATTTTGTGTTTTTCTTGTTTTTCTTTTGTTAAATATATTCCTGTTTATACTTAGAATACTAGTAACTCTTCCTATTGTAGATTTTGGGACATAGCTAGTGGATTTTGATTAAAAAAAAGTTATTTGAAATATTTATAAAATTAGAAGCAAATCTTCTTTTAGTTTGAAGTGTGAAGTTTGTGAACTAGGTCTTTGTGAGCCTTCCAATAACAGTGTCTAATGTAATTAATGCAACATTTTTCCCAGCTACAGTGACTTCAGTAGCCCTAAATAGGGAATGGAATTGGATGCCATTTTGTAATCAGACTTTACTGCATCAAGGTTTTTAAGTTGTCTTCTTACTTTTGACAGAACATCTTTATTTACTAAAATTGGTTTGGTGCATGCCCACACTCCATTCTTTCTACTTGCCTGCTCATTACTGACTATATCACTAGATTCTCAGTGGTCTTTGCAGAATTAGTCCATGCAGCTTGTGTAGAGCTTTCACATAGGTTATGACAGGCTATGGTCATGGAGTTTTCCACAAAATTTTTTTTCCCCATTCTTGTCCACAAAGTTTGCATAAGCCATGGCAAATCAGTCTGGTATGTCAGCCTGGTCTGCCATCATTTTTAAAAGATTTGTAATAAGTGGCCTTCCGTAAAAAGTCAACTTCTTATGCTAGCCAACTATGAGATCTCTTTCTGATATCTTTCCATTATGTAGATTTCTCACAACATGGGTGAAAGTTTCAACATCGATTTTGTAAGTTTCATTGTTGAAGTTGGTACACAGTGTCTATGATTTATTGTATCTAGTCATGTTGCATTCCAATTAAACTGCTTACTTTCACTCTAGATCTTTGACGCGAATGAGCTCAGATCTTTTTAAGTAGGTAAGTTCTAGATGTAAACCTTTCTATATATAAACCTATATATAAAGACTTTTCTAGAGAAGAAGGTTCTCTATAGATCGGTAAATGTATATGCATGTATATATAAGAAATTCTAAAGTGTATTTACACATGTATAACAAAAACGAAGATACAGAAGAAAATGAATTAGTTTGTAAAAATATTAAAGCTGTGTTTATAGTTTAATATATGTGGTGGTATAATTATTGCCATATTTTATTTTTATATCATTTTATTATTTTAGTTAGTATAAGAGCAATAACATTTGTTGGGTCAGAAAAGACAAACTTAATGGTGTCTGCAAAGTACTAAATTATAATTTTTTTGTTTGATCCTTTGTTTGAGTTGATTTTTTCTACAAAGTAGTTGGCAACCAAACAGCAGGAATGAACAATTGATGGCATTATTTTTATACATCTTCAATTTCTTTCTTTTTTTTTGTTGTTTTATTTCTTTTTCCTTTACTTTGTTTCATTTTCTTTATTACATTGCACAAATACCTACCCACACACACGCATGTATACATATACGCACATGTGTAGTTGAAATTTATAGAAAAAGAAATAAGAGAAAACGAACTGAGAAAGAATGGAAAAAACTTGCAAATTTCAGTGGTCCAGCATGGCAAATGATTGGGAAAAAAGAGGTTCAAAGAAAGATAGATAATAAAAAAAGAGGGTGAATGAAGGGGAGATAATAATACAAAAAGAGGGTGAATAAGAGATAATAAAATGACAGTGATCCCAACAAGAGAAGGTGCGCATGCATGAATGTGTATGTGAGAATGGTGTCTGTGAGTATATAAGTGTGTGTGTGTGTGTGTGTGTGTGTGTGTGTGTGTGTGTGAATAAGGGTGAGTGACTGCAATGTGTGTGAATGTGTATGTGTGCAATGTGCGTATGTGTGTGTGTTGTGTATAGTAGTTGATGTGTGCTTTTTCACATGGTGCATGCACATGTATGTGTGTGGCGAAACAGTGTGCATGTGTATGCTGTATATATGTGGACAAAAGTTATCTTTGACTATGTATGTTGTGTGTGTTAATGTGTGTTTCGTGTGTATGTATATGTAACCTGTGCTCACGAATTATGTACTTCTGTGGGTGTGAGTGAAGTGTGTGTGAATATATTACTTATTTTATCAACCCCGAAAAGATGAAAAGCAAAATCAACCGAATATTAACTGAAAAATATTTAAGCTATGGTGAGTTGCAGTTTATATTGACATATGTAGATCTAGTAAAGAAGAAGAAAGATCCTTTGGTGATGGGTGTAGGTGAATAAGACATAATAATGTTGGAGGTATGGAACATAACATGTAAAAGCTTGTAATGTATAATGAAAACATGGCATTTTAGTATGAATGCAATGAACTTTGAGCTGGAGATGTTTAGGCATCTAAACTCTTTATGACAACTCAGCACCTAACAGCTTCATGTTATTCTTTCAGATCACATAACATCTAACACAATTCCATGTTATTATACCTACATACACATAACTTTATACAGTTACATGCATTCAATAAAATAAGTATAGATGTATCTAGGAAATCCACAAGACAACATGAGAAAAATACAAACCTAATTACACATCAGAATAAGATAACTCATTGAAGGAAACAGCAACCTCAAACATGATACATCAACATTATGCTCCATTAAGACAGAACTCAGTATCAAACAACTAACCAAGGAAATAATCATAAATATAAAACACAAAAAAAAAGAAACAAAACTGGAAGACTTTTGTATTCAATATAAACCATAAAAATAACACAGAATACTCGGTATAACAAGAGCAACCTTCACTGCATCATCAAGCTAATGTACTTTTCTGATATTTCTGTAAAATTAATCACCAAAAAACAATACCCCAAAGACAAGATTACAATATGTAAAATGCATACATTCCAGATAAAGTACCATATTTACTTGCAGAGAGGTCACACTTTTTTTACCAAAACTTTCGATAAAAATCAGGGGTTGTGACCTATCCACTCGACACTACAGGGACAAATGAAAAGAATGTCTGACAGTGGTGATAATGAAGAAGAATTTTCAGCTTTCAGTTTTGATGAAGCTTAATACCTATATCAAAATCACTAAACACTTTTCTTATGTAACATTTTTTTCTATTCTGTTTGTAATTCTAGACATTTTTCTTGTCAAGTTGATACTTCTTGACTTTTTTTTAGCTGAGTTCATTTATCATAAAGTCACTTTTGCAATAATGTTTGCATATTTGTAAGCAAAGTTTTGAAATAAAAATGAATATTTGATTATATTTAACAAATATTAGCTATATTTATGTTAAAAAGGGCTATGTAACTCCCCAGATTATAGTACAACCTATCTGCAAGTCAACTGCAAATACCTACTTTGACAACCCCAAACTAACAGTGCGACCTATCTGTGAATATATATAGCATATCCATTTTTAAGCCATACGCTTTATCCATTAACACTATTTGGCTCTTGGGTGATTTTAGTACAGTTCATTTTATTGACAATACTTAAACTAAGTCTCTGCTTTGAAGATAACACAATAGCTTGATGACTCCTGCCTTTACCCCACCACCTACTTCCGATGGCCGAAATCCATGAACTATAGTTTATTCCTTCTTTTACTTCACCAATCTTGGAAGGTCTGCAAAATGACATGCACTCTACCCTTCTCTTTTGTATATATATATATATAAAATAAAAGAGGTAGTGGCAGTAAAAGAAATGGAGAAACTAAAACAGTTATCTGTGAGCCTGTTATGGTAGTTTGTTAGTGGATTAACCTTTCTTGATTTTTATATCTGATGAAATATACTGTTTTAATTAACTTCGAAAATAACTAGGAATTTGAAGAGATTTGGTAAAACAACTAACATCTTTCAATATTAAACTGTTGTTTAAGGCAGTGGACTGGCAGCATGGTGGGGAGAATGCTTAGCAGCATTTTGTCCATTTTTATATTCTGCATTCAATCAGTGCAGTCTGTGTCTCCTCAGGTGTTTGTTATAAAAAGTATCCTACTACATATACTGAGTTCCTCCAGACATGTTGTACTCTCTTGTAATATCTGGGTACACTGACTGAGAGTAGAATAATTCTGGGGATGGATCTGGCTACATACAACATAAATTAAATCAAAATATTAAAGGATAGAAAGTAAAACCTGTCAAATGATAAGACTTGAAAGTTAAAAAGAAGTAGGATGTGTATACATTCATTGACATAAACATATATATACTGTAACTGTGGTTGACATCAGGTAGCTCACGGTGAATATGCTTTAACTGACATATGCCCAAAGTCCAAATAGCCATATATATATATAACCACACACAAACACACCCACACCCACACCCACACATACATATATTTCTCTCTGTTGATTCACCAGAAACAATAAATTAATGACACAATACAAATGTACAGTATTCTTTAATACATTATAATTCAAAGACTCTTGATTTCCAACATTCAAAGTTATTCATTTCCAATCATCTGCTGGTAAATAGGACCCGGTTTCCTTTTGAAATATCCACTGTTTTCAATAGTTTTTAAAATATGAAATGAAAGTTTGAAGAAAACTCTTATCCCTATGTTCTTTTGTTTAAAGACCTTGCTCATGCTTTTAAATCCATTTCTGGTTCTTGTGGTAATATTATGTATGTATGTACATATATATGTATGGGAAGGCACATGGTTCAGTGGTTTGAGCATTGGGCTTACAATCATGAGGCTGTGAATTCAATTCCCAAGTAGGGCTGTGTATTGTATTCTTGAGCAAGATACTTTATTTCATGTTGTTTCAGTTCACTCAGCTTTAGAAATGAGTTGCACTCCAGTTCACTCAGCTGTAGAAATGAGTTGTAACATTACTGGTGCCAAATTGTATTGGCCTTTGCCTTTCTCTTGGACAACATCAGTGACATAAAGAGGGGAAACTAGTATGCATAGGTAATAATAATGATAATAATGAAATTATTGTATACAGTGCTCAGGTGCACTACAACTTGTCAAAAGTGTGCATAAAGCATATGCAGTATTGTACAAATGTCTGGAAAGTGAACAGTGTATGAGTCAGATACATGCTTGCATATGTATGGAGGGGAGAAAATTAGGTGTAGTGTTGGTGAATCTCAGGAAGCATGGAAGTTTTGAAGGATCTTCTGGTCTTCCATAAGTAACCTTGCCCAGACTTGTGCCTCAGTGGGGAACTTTCTCTGTGCAAACCCATGGTCATTCATGACCAAAAGGGATCTTCACTCTCTTTTACCTTATGCATGTATATTTATATATATATGGCACAGTTTCTATACATGTCACTACTTTTATACATCATTCATATTAAACATAAGATGTGTTTTTACTGTCCAGATAAACCTTGTAACTAATACTAGCAATAGAAAATGGCTGACTGATCGAAAGTAATGAAGATAAACAATTACAGATAACACACTGGCAATTTTGATACCTGAAATTAATCATCTTCTGATTAAAAGACTGATGATTGGCAACTTTTCACATTCGAAATTTACAAGGAGGCACTATTTTCTCCATTAAAATGACTTGTTGCCTCAATTCATAGAAATTGTGATTTCAACAGAAAGGAATTAAGGAATAACAAGCCAGCTTGTTAATCATTACGAAGGCAGTGAATTCTGTTCTTACACTAGAGAAATTTCAGGAGCAAAATTATTTATTGGAGCTTGAATCTCTATGTGGTAATTTCATCTACAAGAAATAGCAGCCAGATTTCCCTCAATACACTACCATCTTTAAAAATTAAATTGGAATTATTGCATAACGCGATATCAGAATACAGTTCTTCTGGATAGAAAAGGTGATGGCCATGGAATAAACACTTTTAATCATAGATTTGATCTGTTATAGCTAGCCTAGGGTATGGGTGATGGAACTAACATATTAGGAATTTAATTACTTTCATTTTAAACGATAATATCTTTACACTGTGATATCTTTTTGTTACAAACATGCAATGTGTTGAAGATAATTGAAAGTATTTCACTTTATTTTTTTTATCCCTAAGAATTTAAAACAATTTTAACAATCATATGATGTCAGTATTTATGTTAGAGAAATTAATCCACTCAGCTGTAGGACAACCATGTGTCAGTTTTGAACTTCAAAATAATTACCACCACCTCTACACCTACAATTGCTAATCTCCTCTCCCTAATATTACCTCTAATAGTCTCCCTCTTCATCTAATTATTACTGGTTCCGCTTTCCTCCATTCTTCCTCCTTCTACTACATTAGATACCACCTTCAAACTTAATTTCTAGCTCATCTCATCTATGCTCTATTTACTAACCACATACTTCCTTATTTATCTACTCTGCATTTTATTCTGATAAATATGCTAGAATATATCTCAAATAGTTACATGATGTGATAGGTTAGTTTTATCCTATCGATGCACTGCATGTATGCAGTTTCCTGAGTCATTGGGAGTCTGGTGCATGGCAGTAATGTACTTATACATCATCCAACACTGCTGACAATGACCTAAGATGGGCATTGGCAACATCAACTTGACTATGGCTTTCCTGTCCAGTATGAGAAGACCACAGGATTAGAACAATGATTTGGGCACTCACTCAACAGTGGTGGTGCCAGGCTGCCTCTTAACAATAATGGCCTATAGAAAGTCAGGAATATTCAGATAAAACAACATATGTTGTAGGTGAAGAAAGTCTTCGTCAGAAATTCGACATTCAGGTTAATTTTTATACCAATACATATTCATGTTGCTGTGTTGCCATGGTGCATTTTTCTTCAGCTATCATGCCAGGCTGAATATGTAGCTGTGAAAATAGCAATGTGTTGAGAGTGAACTCCACCGAGGACTAGAATCACTTTGAGGTTTCCAAGTTCAAATGTGCTATATTTGTAGGCTCTGTTAACAGAAGGGCCTAGTCATGCCGCCAAACTATCACATGACCGACAGCCATGGATTGGACCAAAATTGCGTTTGTACAATTGATCAACTAGTGATTTCTATGTGGTGAAACATGGGATCGAATCCAACTGTTATAAGCTGAACAATCCTACGTCAGAGTCAAAATGATCCATCATATTACATCAGATGACTCAGATCAGCTCTAATTGATTAAACAACTGCAACATGAAACTGTTCACAAATTCAGAATGTTATCTACTGAGGGTTTTAGACATCCAGATCACAAACAATGAATTATGTGCATTTTGCTGTGATCCAATAGTAGAGTGACAAAGATTTGGACTCAGAAATGAAATAAAGTAAAAAAAATACTGTTTTTGTGATTTTATTTACTTCTTTTTCTGTTTTTTCTCTTTTTTTACATTTAGTTAAATGTGTTGGTTTAAATGATTGGCATGCTAAAGACAGCATTTTATTATCAGTAAGTTTAGTACTTGACTTACCATCATCTCAAACAAGGAATAAATTAGTTATCTAATAGAGGTTACTCAATCACATTTTGCAGAGAATTAGGACTGATAATTAAAAGTAATTGCAATCTGATTCAAACTGACAATATCACTAAATATCTGATGCATTTAAACATTAAAAACAGAGAATGTAAAAACAAATCAATGGTTATTGTACTCTCTCTCTCACTCACTCACCCACTCACTCATCCACTCTCTCTCTCTCTCTCTCTGTATATATATATATATATATATAATTTGTTTACTAAGTGTGCAGGACTTGAAAGTCTCCTTGTGCTCTTCTCCTGCCAACTGGTATTCTGCCATAGAGAGTGATCAGCTGAAATATTTGGGCACTTGCTTAAGGACTTTCCATAAGCTCACAAATATGTGCACGCACACACACACACACACACACACACACACACACACACACACACACACACACACACACACACCTATTGACGCTTAATATGACCATTCTAATTACCAATTAGCATTGCATAAATGCTTTAAGTACAATCACATTTTGGCAAAATCAGAAATGGTAATGATGGTGGTAGTGAGGCATCAACCTAATGATGCTTCTTCCCAACACATTGAGAATGTACAAGGTTAACCCACTTGAGAAGAAACTAAACAGCTGTTTTCTTGTTCATTTCTTCCATTATCTACTTGAACACTAAATAACTCAGCAAGGGGGTTTCTATTATTTAACCACTTTAAGAGTTTGGAATTTGAAGAGGAAATATTTCTTCTGCAATTTCATTGAAATGGTTTTCAGATGAAGGAAAACTCAGTTAATAACTATGACTCTAGATCGATTGCCTGTTCAAAGGCTTACAATAAATTGATCAAACTGAGATCATGTTAAAATTCTCATAATAGACCTCAGAAGAAATTAAGGAGAAATGACATTTAAATTAATTTCAGGATCCTTTCTGAAATAATTATCATTCTGTTTTTAAGATATTGGCTCACATGAAATTTTCTGATCTATCAATATTGGTCTACTAAAATATCAAAATTTGCCAGTGATAAAAATGGGCTAAGCTTATAAGCATTGTTATCCTGGTGAGTAATCCCATTATAAATTCCATTTCCATTTGTCTTGAAATTTAGTCTTTCACCTAGAAAAATTCCTCAGCACAATGTTGATTTTCAAACTTTGTTTTGAAATTACCTTATTTACAGATCATCATCATTATCACAAAAGAAATAATTCTTTAGACCACCACCACCACCACCACCTTGTTTGTCCCCTCTATGTTTAGCCTCTTGTGGGCAATAATGAAATAAGAATCATTAACGTGCTGGGCAACATGCTTAATGGTATTTCGCCTGTTGCTACATTCTGAGTTCAAATTCCACCAAGGTCAACTTTGCCTTTTATCCTTTCAGGGTCGATAAATTAAGTAACAGTGAAACCCTGGGGTTGATCTAATCGACTAGCTCCCTCTCCACAAGGATTATGTCTCATGGATCCAATGCATGGAAAATGGATGTTAAATAATGATGACAATTGTAATAAAATTATGCACTTGAAAAATGCCATGGTTATGGTAAGAACAGTTTTGCAAGTCTACTGTTTTGAATAATTTTATAGAAGTAATTCTGTTACAAGATGGTTAATCTATACATAAATGTTAGGGTACAATCAACATTATTATTCTGCTTGTTCATTTGTTTACATGTTACTCTTTAGTTAGTTAGTGAGAGGAAGAGCTGGAGTGAGTGAGAGGTGGAGTGAGTGAGAGTGAGAGGGAGAAGGAGTGAAGGTAAGAAGTAGAGAAAAAAAGAAGAGAGAAAGCTCTATACATGTGTATGTATATATATGTATATGTGTATGTGTGTGTGTATTCTATATATTAATACACTAAGGCCAAATGCACTACACTGTTATATGGTTAGCTGAAGGAAGAGGCAAAGAGTGAGAGAAAACGGGGGAGAGAGAAGTGTTAATGATGTAAAAGGAAAGTAATGAGGTAATGAGGTAAAAGGAACATAATAGCTATTTTGTGGATAAAAAGTTAGTTGAAGGGAGTGACATAGAGAAAGAGAGTTAGAAATACAATGTATTGCAGAGGGCTGATGCTGTGGTGGTGAGGTTAGAGAGAGAGGGAGAGAGAGAGGAGGGCTGATGTATTAAGAGGGAGAGGCAGATAAAGTGGGAGATGGTTTGCCAGCTGATGCATTATGCTGTCACATGGTTAGTGGGAATCAGAGAGAATGAGAAAAAAAGAAATGAAAAGGAAGAGAGAAATGACATTGTTAAAAAGTTTGTTAAAAAGTAAGAGGGAAAGAGAAATATGAAGTCTTTAGCAGAGGGAAATTTTAAGCATCATATAATATATTATTGTGCCGGACAAGAAAACATTTTAATATTCAATTTTTTAATATTTTCTATCTGTCAAATTATCCGTCCGTCCGTCCATCCATCCATCCATCCATCTATCTATCTATCTATCTATCTATCTATCTATCTATCTATCTATCTGCATTGACATAGATGGTAGAATTTAAGGTTTGCATTAGATATAATAATAACCTTATCATTGATAGAAAGATAGATTTTTCTACGAAAATGACATAACTTAGCAAAACAGCTATGGACGTTTTTTGCTTTTATTTATTTGTTACTCGAAATTCATATTGTTAGAGTAGATGGATATGTCGAAGGCAAGAAAAGTAGATATAAAGAAACAGCTGAACTGAAATGAAATGAAATGAAAATATTCTCCATTGGCAAACAACTTAGACTGAGCTTTGTTACTGGAAACTACAATGTTGATGATGGTGGTGCATAGATGGTGAAAAATGTAGTTTTCTTTTTCATTGAACTAAATTTTTTTATATTGCTTATCACTTAACACACATGCATAAGTGCAATCATTTATTGTTTGCTCACTTGAGAATTGGTATTTCTTTATAAAATATGGTTGACAGATGATGTAAGCTAATAAGAGAAATAATGAAACAGTATAGGCAACGTGGTAAAGAAAAGCAAAGAGTTGAATCACTAGAACAAGTATGGGAGCATTAGTGTGAAGGGAAAATATAAATTGAAGAGAACACAATGAGTATTTACAACAAATAAGAGAACCTGTTCAAGATAGAATATAAAATGAAAATGAGAGAGAACATCAAAAACATTCTAAATAAATGGTTTAACCCTTTAGCATACAAATTACTCTGTTAAATGCAATGCTTAATTATTCACATTGTTTTGAATTAATCATGCATTATCTATCTCATAGCTTCATGATATCGAGGGTATGATTGGGTACTTTTAGAATGACAGTGTAAGGTAGGTGTGAGAGGTTGGATCTGATTGATCTGAATGTAAAACAGGAAGAATATTTGGGCTGGGCATGGCCAGTTTAAATACTAAAGGGTTCAACTTACAACATCGGTGATCTGAATATTCTCTGTATTCATTGTGAAGCTTTTACATTTATAAATAAATTTGGAAACTGCTGTGAGAAGGGGAAGTCATGCTCCCTCAATAACAGCCTTGTCCAGAAGATCTGAAAGGTTTATTCAAATGAAAATAATGCAGAATATTCAATTTCAAATTGAGTGCAGTACATATTATCATTATTTTTTTGAGCCTGGTTCTTATTCTATCAATTATGCTGGACTGGCCATGTCATCAGAATGACTGACAACCATATATCCAGACAGCTATTGTATGACTGACAACCATGTACCCCGATGCAAACAAGGAAGGCCTAAACTGAGGTACAAAGGTTCTCTGTAAAGCAGCTTCAAATGGAGCAGCATTAGTCCACACTAACTCAAAGCCTCTGCTGCAGACAGATCAGCATGGAGGTCTCTTACCTCATGAGCAGCAGCTGCCTTCAAAGACGATGGCAACAGCAACTTGATGCTGCAAGAGAAAGATGTCCCAGGGCAGCATCTGCTTCAATCCAATCAACAGACTATCACTGTGATATCTGTAGGTGTCTGTGTGAGTCCAGCTTGGGACTGCAGAGTTACATGCACTCTCATAGCTGAGAACACAGACTTTCTCACCATTGGACACCAATGGACTACCAATAACACTCATTCTATTGGTCTCTTTTGTCAAACTGCAAAGTTAAGGGACATAAACACACCAACGCCAGTTGTCAAATGGTGGATAGAAACAAACAGACGCAAAGACACACACGCATAAAGAATGATGGGCTTCTTTCAGTTTCCATCTACTAAATCCACTTACAAGGCTTTAATCAGCCTGAGGCTATATGAGGAGATACTTGCCCAATGTGTCACACTGCAGAACTGAACCTGGAATCATGTGGTTGGGAAGCAAACTTCTCACACATAACCATGCCTGCGCCTATATATATATATATATATATATATATATATATATATATATATATATATATATATATATATAATAAAAATAAAAATAATAACAATAATACTACTACTAATAATAATAATAATAACCCTTGGATGGAATTTATAAACATTTAATGCATCGCTATGCACGTTTCCACAAATCACATGTCTCTTAAGATCACAGTCTGTGATTCCTGGGATGATTAGTGAGGTCCTTAATATCCAACCCTCATATTAGTCAAAAGGGATAAGCATCCCTCTGTTGTACATCCATTAATGTTATATCACCTGAAGAAATGAATCCATGAAGATGATCAACCTGATCCCCATGGATACTACAAACTGCACTGTAATCATCCCAGGAACATGGACTGTAATCTTAAGAGACATGTGATTTGTGGGAACGCACATAGCAATGCATTAAATGTTTATAAATTCCATCCAAGGGTTATCGTTGTTATTATTATAATATTTATCCTACACTATATCAGTACAGCTCGATGCAACCCCCAAAAAGTGGTTCACCAATCAACATCATTAGACTATGGAATAGGAGCTTTATTTGCATATTCAAAATGTAAAATTAAAAATTTAAAAGATATATATATATATATATATATGTATGTATGTATATATATGCTGTTATACTTGGGGATGATATTTTATTTTTTTTTGACAATTAAACATACATACTATTTATTTGATCTTCACTTTAGTCTTTATACATACCATTTTTAGTTTATACATCTGTTAAAGATTTTCGTCATGCATTCTGTAGCCTCATCAGTAATTTTCCATCTCTTTTCTCTCCTTTTGTCCTGCTTATTCCAAAATGGAATGCTGATGTTGAAGATAGTTAGAACTGTGAATATGGTAAGTATTTTGTTGCAGAAGATGATATGTATTATTTGTGCTAGGTACTCAAGTAGAATATTATTTAAGTACTGTAGCTTACATTTAAATATACACTGAACAATATAATCCCTAATATATATATAAAAAGACAGGGTAGTCACTGTTGGAATGTCTTTAATCTACTCAGAGATGACCTGAAGCTTATCAACAACTATATGAATTCAAAACAAAAAAAAAAAAATCAATCTAGTTTCTCTGAATTCTGAATTTAGCATACTGTTTGTCACAGCTTTGTAGTTTATCAACCAAACTTAAGATACAGAACTGGATTTGAACAAAACAGAAGTATGAAATAAAATCAAAGTGAAATTTCTTCAAAGATATTATGTCTGTTTAAAATCACTCTTTATATGAAGTTTGTGAATTGTTGTTCACACAGACTATGCTGCATCAGAAATCTCTTCATGGGGGCTTCAGAAATCAATAAATCTTATGAATATCATTTCCAGTCTACGAATCAAAAGTGAAATGATTGTAATAATCTGGATGTTTTTATTCTATTTTAAATACCAATTCTTTGATAAATGATACAAGTGAAGAAACTATAAATTTTGCTGAAAAATAAGAGTAAAATGAAACAAACCAATGAAGGAGTGCCTATGTAATCACATGGCATACTACAAATAAACTTGGTTCTCACCTTAAGGTCTTAAAAAAAAAGGCCATGTCAGGTAATGTAGTAGTATTGAGACATAGTAGAAACGTTTTTGATGATAAGTTTGTTTGAAGAAGGCTGGCCCATGGTTACACAGCAACAAAAATAATGATAATTTCAAATTTTGGCACAAGGCCAGCAATTTCGTGGGAAGGGGTAAGTTGATTACATCAACCTCAGTACACAACTGGTACTTATTTTATCAACTCGTAAAGGATGAAAAGGCAAAGTTGACCTCAGCAGAATTTGAACTCAGAACATAAAGAGAGATGAGATGCCACTAAGCATTTTGCCCTGTGTGCTAATGCTTCTGCCAGCTTGCTGCATGAATGATGATAATAATAATGCTTTCTAATATAGGCACAAAGCCAGGATTTTTGTGGGGAGGGGAACAATCGATCACATCGACCCCAGTTATTGACTGGTACTTAATTTATTGACCCTGAAAGGATGAAAGGCAAATTTGACCTCAGTGGAATTTGAACTCAGAACATAATGACGGACAAAACGTTGCTAAGCATTTTGCCCAGCATGTTAACATTTCTACCAGATCACTGCCTTGATAATAATTATGGTTTCAAATTTTGCTACAAGGACAGCATTTTTGGGGGAGGGGATGTGCTGATTACACCGACCCCAGTGTTCAACTGGTACTTATTTTATCAACCCTGAAAGGATGAAAGGCAAAGTCGACCTTGGCAGAATTTGCACCTTAATAATAATAATAATAATAATAATAATAATAATAATAATGCCATGTTTTTAGAATCCAAATATTATCAACAATTCTAAATTCTAAAATTACATAATTATTGTGTGACTAAGGAATTGACCATGTTGTTGTGAATCTAAATCATGCTCCATTTGTTGTATTACACTTTCATATACAAAAGAAATTAACCCAACTTTCTTCACCTGAATGACAAGGTTCTATAAATAACTTGCAGTTTAATGGTTACAATTAACATTTCATCTTCTCTTACTTGTTTCAGTCATTAGACTGCGGCCATGCTGGGGCACTGCCTTGAAGGGTTTTAGTCAATACAAATCGACCCCAGGACTCATTATATTTTAAGCCTGGAACCTATTCTATCGGTCTCTGTGTTGCCAAACTGCTAAGTTACGGTTGTCAAGCAGTGGTGAGGGACAAACACAGACCCAAACACTTACATACATGCACACACACACACACACACACACACACACACACACACACACACACACTTTATCAGAAATGTATAGTATTAAATGCCCATCATGGCTGATTTTACCAACTGGTTTCGCATAAAGAATACAATGGAGTGTTAGGTAACAAGCCTTTTTCATAGTAGCCACTAACCGGTTGTGCTAATCCACCTCTGACAATAGAGATCTGTCCCCATGTTCCTTATTGGCTAACTCTGATGAGCATAAAGTTATATAATTGTATTCTTTACATAAAATCAATTGGTAAGACCAGCTGCGATGGATATTTAATACTATACATTTCAGATAATATATCCACTTTACTGACAGATATATGAGTGCATTTTTTCTCTGACTTATGGTCTCCTAAATGACCAAAATCATGACATTCCCCCGAAAAAGGCCACAATTTCATCACAGGGTTGCTCTTTTACAGTGAAGCAGACTGGAGCAATATGAAATTTTTATCTTTTACTTGTTTCACTCATTAGACTGTGGCCATGCTGGAGTACTACCTTGAAGAATTTTTAGTCAAATGTATTGACCCCAGTGCTTATTTTTTAAGGCGTGGTACTTATTCTATTGGTATTTTTTTGACAAACTGCTCAGTTACAGAGACCAAAACACACCTGCAACTGTTGCCAAATGATGGTGGGGGCACATTACACACACACACACACACACACACACAACATGGCTTCTTTCAGTTTCTGTCTACCAAATTCACTCATAAGGCTTCGGGCAACCTGAGGTTATAGAAGACACTTGCCCAATGTGCCATGCAGTGGGACTGAACCCAGAACCATGTGGTTAGGAAGCAATCTTCTTACCACACAGCCACTTTGTTCAAGAACATAACACACCTCCCAGTTTCGAAATTGAAACCATGATCTTGTGATCATGGGTACAACACCCTAAACACACAGCCATGCACTTCATAGTTATACAATAGGTGCAGGCATGGCTGTGTGGTAAGAAGCTTGCTTCCCAACCACACGATTCCAGGTTCAGTCCCACTGTGTGACACCTTGGGCAAGTGTCTTCTACTATAGCCTCAGGCTGACCAAAGCCTTGTAAGTGGATTTGGTTTTGTGTGTGTGTGTGTGTATGTGTCTGCTATTACTTGACAACCAATGCTGGTGTGTTTATATTCCTGTAACTTAATGGTTCAGCAAAAGAAACCAATAGAATAAGTACTGAGCTTACAAAGAATAATTCCTGGGGTTGATTTCTTTGACTAGAACCCTTCAAGGTGATGCCCCAGCATGGCTACGGCCAAATTACTGAAACAAGTAAAAGAATAAAAGAAAGTACATTAGATTAATGTTTAAATGTAATTTTACTTAAGGTATTCTTAGCTTCATTAATAAAATGAAAGTTAATATTAAAATACTATTGTATAAAGCAAGGAAAGTTGGTCCACACACACACACATATATTATCAACACTTCTAATAAGACACCGTTGTTTGCCTCCCATAATATTTGAATTTTTCCGAAACTTGAGAGATGTTGATGAGGAAGAATATTGTGGCTTAATTTAGTAAAGATCATTTTGGTGAAGATGATTTACTGGAGGAACTCACTAGCTGAACTCTGTGGCATTTATGATTAATGGTTAAATTTAGCAGTTAAACCAAATGGTAGCATTTAGAATGTAGAGATTTAGTTCTTGGAGCATGTGAGTAGACTAATTTAAGATAAAATCATTGAAAGTGAATTTGGCGATTTAATCAAAAGTTGAACTCTGCAGTTCATCTTAAATAGACTAATTTACAATTAGTTTAGTAGTAGCTCCTTTTAGTTACCCAACTTCATTGCTTAACATACGGTTGTCCATGAATTTAAACTAGTAGCATTGCATTTGCTGAAATTGAATTAAATCTCTATTTTGGAAGCTCATCTAATGTCTTCACTAAAGCAATACTCACTGTCAAAAATATGACAATATGATTTGGTGATGTTCTATGAAGTGAAAGTCTTTTCCTTACTAATTTTAGGGAAGACAAAAATATAAATGGAAAAAAAAATAGGTACAGCAAAATATGCATTTAGAGAATCACTGTCACAATAAAAATCAAGTTTTAGCAGTAAATCCATTACAAGTCACTGTGTATGTATGTATATATGTATGTATATATGTATTACAGATATGCACCAAAAATGCAGGAGATAATTATAGATATGCATTGAAGCCATTTTGTTGTGAATACTGTTGACATCTCAAGAATAGAAAGTGAATTTCTATAATTTAATGCTTTGAAATTATCTCAGCTTATAAAGTATATGTTGACATGAAGAAATTCGAAGTTTTGATGTTAAGACTATAGATAAAACTATCTCTAGTGCTGCTGTCGATGCTTATGTTAGTGAAAGGTGTTCTATATCCCATTATTTAGGTGGCATTTACCATTTAAGAATTTTACATCTTTGAACCAATATTGCTTTATTTTCCTTTCCTTCTACTATGAAGGATCACTGTCTAAAACATTGACTTATCCTTCTTTTCCACTACAGCATTAAACATACTAATTCTGTATATTTTTGTTTCATTTTCACTCATGTCTTATCTGGATATTAATCCCCTGGCTTGCCTTTGCTACACAGACTTAAGCCAGATTACCGATAGTTTTGTTTTTATTTCATTAAAACATTAATTAAATTATGGGATAGTATAAAATGTCTCTAGATTCAATTAGTTTACTATCACATAACACTAATTTGTGATTCCTAAAGACAGCTTAAATATATCTTGTCAATAGCACCCTATTGGATGCTAAATGTATTGTTTCCCTGAATAGTAACTTTATCAAGTTAGATAAGAGTGAATTGATATAAGGCACTATAAACAATAGCTAGTGAACAGAATTTTTAAAAAATAGAAGGTTGCAACAGGTTTAAGCGGAATGGAAGAGGTAGAGTGATACCATTTATATCGTGGTATAGTGTGAGAATGACTTAATGGCTAAACATGAAGTTTATCATGTTCAAGTTAAATGTGTGGCTACTATTCAGAAGCAAAACACCCATATGTTTGGAGAGGGACTGTACTGGAGGCAGTCACCTGTAAAATATATCTCCTTGGCTGACTGCAATGTAAGACTGCTGATATAAAATAAAAAGCCGTGTGAGTAGCCTATGTGAAGGTTTGAAAGAACTAATTGGAAACTATTACAACTATATGATCTGATCTACAACAATTTTTAGTTTTTTAACAATAGTTTTATTAATTGATAACATTTTTCTTCCAGTAATTCTACTTACAGTTTTCTATCCTACAAAATGATACAACACTTCGTAAATATCTTCTTCAAGTAAAAACACCAATAGAAGAGAATATGACCAAAGACTGTGTATACTCCATCCCATGCAGCTGTTGTAGGTTATGCAAAGGCGAAACATGCTGTCCCCTCAAAATAAGAGTAGATTAACATTGCAAAGTTGTGACAGGAGGAGATATTAATAATGTATAGAAAAATGGAGACCCCCTGTGGGATGAAGTTAAAATAATAGATAGAGAACACCACTGGAAAATATGAAAATTAAAAGAAGCAGCACATATGTTAGGACATAATAACCTCCTAAGCAGATTGAGTACAGATATGAGCAGCATATGGGAACCTGTATTAAGGATGGATAGGAAAATATTAGATTTATAAGCCCTAAAATTCACTCCATAATTGCCCATGTGCATGGCATAGTGGTTAAGAGCGCAAGCTACTAACTCCAAGATTCCGAGTTCGATTCCTGAATAATAATAATAACATCGAAAAATACCTTAGGAATGAGAACCCAGATTCGAAATTTCCCCAAGACATCTGATGAAGGTTGGGGGTACATCAGCTGAAACGTTGTGTTAACAACAAACAAGATGAGGACAAATATCCATCAAATGTAAATAAGGTTGTTTTTTATTATCGCTGAGGTGAGTTCAAATTCCACTGAAGTTGACATATCCTTTCATTCTTTCTGGGTGGATGGATTAAGTACCAGTGAAATTCTGGGATCAATGTAATTGACTAGTCCCCTCCCCCAAAACTTTAGGTTTTGAGCCTATAATAGAATGGATTATCATTTATTTCTTTCATTTTTTGTATGTAACTTTTAAGTTAATTTGATATTTTCCTGTAAAGTTTAAGCCCTTTTATAAAATAAAAATACTAGTCTTAATGTCTAGAACTTTAAAATCGACAAGAAAATACTTGAAGATATTTCTTAAATGTTAAGTCCAATATCTGAATGATATATTGTCTATGTCATTTCAACATTCTTTTATATTGATATTTATGACACTTTCACTGAAGTTAAAGATCTCAGTACTCAGCAACTTTTTTCTTATTAAGTAAATACTATATCTGACCTTTTCTGTTTTTATTTATTATTTTGCTTGTTTTTTGTTTCTTTCTTCAAAGTATTTAGGAATGCATTCCTCAAAAGTTTGAGGTTTGAAATTTTATTTAGTTTCAATATTTTTCTTCTACCTTCATAGAAATTATGTTATATATATATTGATACTTATCCCTTTTGTTACCACATTCCTTTTGACATGCGCTGTGTTTGTTTCAATTAATTTTAAATATAACAAAGAATTTAGTAAAATAACTTAGTTATCATTAAGCTAGTGTTAGGAACAAATTGTGACTAAGGTTTGGCAGAAGATTTTAGTTCAGAACTTTTGAAAACAAGACATTTGTACTACAGAGCCAGAGGTGGTTTCAGCCGGGTTGATATCAAAAGGGTTAACATAGGGACCAAACCACTGGCTTAAGGGGAGAGAGTACAGTTGATTAAACTACTTTATTTTATTCCTTCTGGAATCATGAAAGGCAAAGCAAACCTTGGCAAAATTCATTAGTCATGGCTTATAATATTCAAAGGACTTTCTCAGAGTCATTGAAAGTTCCTACTGGAGAAGATGCTATTACTTTTCAAGAAAGTTGGAAAATGAGAAAAATGAATGTGTGTAGCTAAGCATAGGCATGGCAGGGTGGTTAAGAAGCTTGCTTCAAAATTTAAAATCCCATGTGGACTTGAGTTCAGTCCCATGGCAAGGCACCTTGGGCAAGTGTTATCTACCATGGTCCTGGGCTGACCAAAACCTTATGAGTGAATTTGGTAGGCAGTAACTGAAACAAACAGGTTGTGTGTGTGTGTGTGTGTGTGTGTGTGCGTGTGTGTGTGTGTGTGCATGTGTGTCTGTGAGTGTGTGTGTGCACGTGCATGTGTGCATGCATGCAAGTATGTGTTGTTTGTAACTTTGTCTAGACCAGGCCTGGCCAACTCGAATTACATTGCAGACTGCTTTAATCACAGAAAGTTTTTTGAAGGCCTCTTTTATACTGACAGAATTGAAAGCATTTTGCTTTCTCATGCTATTATTACAATAATGAATGAATGGTCATTGATTCAACATGAAATATTATCGTTGCAAAAACAGTAGTATCTTTCTTTTTTTGCTTTTCATTACAATCTTTAATTTTTGATAAAATTTTAAAAATGTTTGTTTAAATAAACCCATTTCAAGAAAGTATCAAGATAAAAGTCTGCCTCAGGTTGCCCAGCCCTGGCCTAGACACTACATAATGATTGAAAATGAGCATCATCAAACAAGTGAGGTTGTTTCCAGTCCTCTGTGCAAAACATGTCTGGCTATGGGGAAATATTATTGTGCTTAGAAATTGGTGCAGGTTGGCAACAAAAAGGGCATACAGCTGTAGAAAATTTGCCTCAACAAATTCCATCTGACCAATGCAAGCATGGAAAAGTGGACAATAAATGATAATGCTGACGACGAGGATTTAGCAAAGCAGCTGAAAAAATTCATGTTTTATGGCAAGAAGGGACATCCAGCTGAGTGGAAACAGCCTGAAATATTCTTTTGGTGGAATGCGTTAATGATTTTAACAGCTTTAAAAAATCCAGTAAATAAACTCATTGAGGAAATTGCTAGCATTGGAAGACAACTTGTCTTCATGGATGTTGATTTGAGCAATATTGGTGAATTATTTGACTTCACATTCAAACGATTTAATTGATGATTATCTCATTGAAATTGAATATTAACGTGCACATGAAGGAGAAGAAGGGAAGGGATATGCCAAAAAAAAAAAAAAAATTAAATAATGAAAACTGTCTCAAAAGAAATAACAATGAAAGAGTTTGATGAATTTTGGCAGAATTAGAGAAACAGCCCCAAAAAACAAACTAATGAATATGGATTTAAATGTCAAATGAAGTATGCTCATTTGCTGATGCTTAAATATTTAAATTGCTTGTTATGGCAAAACGTATGCAAGGAAGGAAAAAAAGGTAAAAACTGTCCAATCCATTCTTGAAGATTTTTTTCTAAAAAGGGGGGAGAAAAATAATTCATGAATAAATAAATAAATTAATGAATTAAAGTAATTCCAAATTGTTTTTGATATTCTAGAATTAACTTTAATTATCCCAATTGATTATAAAATTTGATTAACATAGTTTTGATATACACGGGAATGCCAAGGGATTTCTTAACTGTGTTATGGGATAGCTATCCTAGAATAAGTTATGGGTTCAATATTATTGACTAACACTCTTGAAGTTTTAGTACTCCAGTAATTAGCACTGAAATTACAAGATTTTTCTATCCAATTACACATTAATTATGTATGCATTTACAAAACAACATTTCAATAACACCTTGCTAGCAAGTACATTTAGAATGAAAATTATCTATATGCCTTATTCCTGTTCTGCAAAGAATACAAGGCATTGGTCATTCCAGCACAAAATACTCATTCATGGTACCATGCAGTGAGACTGAACCCAAAACTACATGATTGAGAAACAAACTCCTCAACTACATACCTGTGCTTATGAATTTACATATGTATGTATGTATATATATATATATATATATATTTGTATGTGTGTGTGTGTGTGTGTGTGTGTGTGTGTGTGTGTGTGTGTGTGAGGGCACATGGCCTAGTGGTTAGGGTATTGTACTCATGAAAATGAGATCATTGTTTCAATTCCTGGGTTGGGTGGTGCATTGTGTTCTTGAGCAAAACACTTAATCACACGTTGCTCTGTGATCACTTCAACACCTGATGTGTGGCACATCGTGCATCTGTTCAGGCAACATCAATTCGATGGAGTGAGTGAGCACATACATTCGATCACTATAAAACAAATCATTTGTGCAGGTTGTTCAACAAGAAGTTAGAGAAACATCTTTCACAAACTACAAGAGAACAACATCAAGTGTGTGTATGTGTGCATACACACACTTTCCCCTTGACTTATGACCAAGTTCCACTCTGAGTGATCTGGTCGTATGTCATTTATATTTTTCAACCCAATTTTCATTCCTGCAACTGATGCTTGAAATCAACTGAGTGAGAGACAGTGGCAGGCAGTGGATGCCTGGGTCTGAGGGAGGCCTATGTTGCCAGGTGGTGCCATAGTTATCGTACATGCAGCTGCCCAACATCCAAAAACCAATTTTAGGGAATAGCAGAGAGGAAAACTGAATCAGGAGGTTTAGCATTCAGTTATATATATAAAAATAAAACTAACGAGGCAAGAAAATGAGATAATGCAGCTTCCATAGTATTGTCGAACACTGGGCCAGCTCTAATCAAATAGACTTACAATCATAGAAAGACGTTCCAAATGTGATCTTCCCAACTTCTGGGGGAACAAGTAATACTATATCTACCAATGTAGCATTTCCTCTCCATACAATGATAAATTCATTTTTGAGGGATATTTGGAGATCTGTGTGTTGTTTCTAGCAGAACGAGTGACCATGTAGACGTTCCATCATTGTCTCTCTTGTGACAGTCATGTCATTTTGACAACGATGAGAAACAGAAAGCTGACAGGTGAAATGTTGGAACCCAACATTTTACAACAACACGAGATATCCAATAATTGTCTCCTGGTTCAGTAGAAACGTTGTTTTAAACTGGAAAAACAGAATATGTACATATGTATATACAGTGTTGTTTATACATAACAGTGTGGCGTATAGATGTTTCATAGTAGATGGTGAGAGTAAGAGAATGTGTGTGATGTGCATGTAATGTTGTGGCAGGGAAGGTGTTGTGGTGTCTGTGTGCATGAGTTGTGGTGTTGTTGTGTGTGTTGTGGTGTGTTTGTGTGTGTATGCGTGTTGTGGTGTGTGTGTTGTTGTGTGTGTTGTGTGTGTGTGTTGTGTTGTGTGTGTGTATATGTGTGTTGTGGTGTGGTGTGTGTGTATGTGTGTGTGTTGAGGTGTGTGGTGTGGTGTATGTTGTGTGTGTTGTGGTGTGTGTGTTGTGGTGTGTGTGTGTTGTGGTGTGTGTGTGTGTGTGTGTGTGTGTGCATTGTTGTATGTTGTGTGTGAGTGTGTGTGTGAGTTGAGTCTGGTGTATGCATGTGGCATGTATGTAGTGTTATGTCTGCATGGCCAGAACTAAAGCAGTTATGTCTAAATGTGAGTGCGGTGGTGGTGGTGCTGGTGGTGGTGTGTGTATTTGTGTGTGCATGTGATTGTGTGGATGTGGTAGTGGTGATTTTGTGTGTGTGTTGGCGGTGGGGTATACATGTGCATGATGTGGTGGTGTGCATATGACATGGTGATTTCTTAGTGAGATGGTGTGTATGTATGTTCGTGGTTTGTATAGTTATGCGTGTGTGATGGTCGTGTATTATGTATGTTGCATGTGTGTATGTGAGTGTGTGTGTGTGAGTGTGTGTGTGTGTGTGTGTGTGTATAAAGAATACTATTAATGACTGGACTACCTTTCAATAAATCTATTTTATCCCTGAAAAGAAAATTTTTCAAATACTGAAAATAATTCATTGAGTGAAATTCTGTAGCCACAAATTATTTGGGGTAGTATTTAACAAAATTAACGATTGTCTGTTTATCATCATCCTTGAAAAATGCTCTAAGATTTTAACCAAAAAGACAACAGAATTAAACTTGCTTGTAATCTGATACAGGGTAATTATCTTTTTAATTCTGATGGTTTCAGTCTTTTCTCAAAAACATAAGAGAAGAGAAACGCATGGAATGAAGAATCATGAAAGAAGGGTGTGTGTTTTAGCATAGTAGAAGAGTAAAGCTACTTTTAAATGAAGTGTACCAATATTAAATGCCACCAAGGTGGCGAGCTGGCAGAATCAGGCACACAGGCACATGCACACACACACACACACACACACACACACACACACACACACACACACACACACACACACACGATGAGCTTCTTTCAGCTTCTATCAACCAAATCCACTCACAAACCTTTGGTCAGCCTGAAGCTAAAATAGAAGCCCAAGGTGCCAAGCGGTGGAATTGAACCTGAAACCATTTGATTTTGAAGCAACCCACACTTGCACTATAGTCACACCAACACCTGACAAAATTGTATTTAACCAGTTTTTTTTTTATATTTTAAGAACCAATTTGCTTAGATTCTTATTTTAAATATTCAAAGTAATGTAAATATATACACAAAATGTTTGTGTATATATATGTATATATGCATGTATGTATGCATGTATGTGTGTGTATATGTATATCAATATGTATCAATATACACACACACACACACCTTTAGTACACATGTCTATATCTTATGTATACATAAATGGTACTGATGAAGAATAAATACTAATGATATAAAATATACATTAATGGTGATAATATTGATGAAAGTTAAAATTTAAAAGTTTAGAAAATCGAATAATTCTCATAACAATTAGAAAATTAATACTCATAAGTAGTAAAATAATACTTCTAATATCTAAAAAAAATGAAATATTCTAATTTTATTGGAAGTAGTTTTTGATTTTATGCTATAAATTGAAATGTTTCAAATAATGTTTCAAATTAAAATTGAAAGGAAGATGTAAGGATGTACTATAAAGAATTTTCACTCATTCTGTGAGGATATGCTATTTGTTTATAGTGTTTACATGTCTAATGAGTTTTATGTTTACATTATTTTAGAATGTGAATTTATAAGTACCTTAGCATGTAGAATTTCATGTTTGAGTCTTGCAAAAATTGTAGGCATTTCTATTTCCTTTATAAGCCTTCGTTTTCACTATTATACTCCATTTTTTATGTCATTGTTCTATTGTTTGCTTTTCAGTTCACTCACAGACACAAGTGTACACATATTGATAAAGAAGTGTTGTGATTATGAATTGCTTTTATATGTTATTTGTAGCATATTTTATGAGTTTGCTTTGAGTGTTATATATATGTACTCTCTTTTACTCTTTTACACATTTCAGTCATTTGACTGTGGCCATCCTGGAACACTGCATTTAGTCAAACAAATCGATCCCAGGACTGATTCTTTGTAAGCCTAGTACTTATTCTTTAGGATCTCTTTTGCTGAAGTGTTAAGTTTCAGTGACATAAACACACCAACATCGGTTGTTAGCAACGGTGAGGGGACAAACACAGGCACAAAGACACGCATACATAAATATAGACACACACACACACACATATATATGTACACACACACACACACATATATACGACGGGCTTCTTTCAATTTCCGTCTACCAAATCCACTCACAAGAATTTGGTCAGCTTGAGGTTATGATAGAAGACACTTGCCCAAGGTGCCATGCATTGAGACTGAACCGAGAACCATGTGGTGTGGAAGCTAGCTTCTTACCACACAGCCATGCCTAAATAAGCATATATATCATCATCATTGTCTAACATCTGTCTTCCATGCTGGCAGAGAGATAGATAGATAGATAGATAGATAGAGAGAGAGAGAGAGAGAGAGAGAGAGAGAGAGAGAGAGAGAGAGAGAGAGAGAGAGAGAGAATGAGTACACAAGTTATTTGCTGGGAAAGTATAGAAATATGAAGCAAAATCATAATTATTAGTTTGTTTCATATTTCTCTGATTATAATCAGAGAAGATGTACAATAAAAATGTGTGCAATGAAATACACCAATGAAAAAATGGATGAAGTTCTAGTGTTTCAGGTTATACCTTTAATCAAAAAGGAGTAAAAGTAATAAGAGCTGTCGAAGAAAATGAAATAAATATGATACTGAATTTATGTCTATTTACATTGCAGACTTGGTACAAAAAGGAAGTTGGAGTGTGGAATAGTTGGGCCAGAAGTGGAGATAGTGATTCATAGTGGGTCATAGCAAGAGTAAGGAGAGAAAAGAGAGGAAGAGAATGAGAAAGAAATGGGGAAAGAAGAAAGAGGAGAGGCAAAACGCAAGAGAGTAGAGAACAAGTTGGGGAGCCCAAAATTTAGTGTGTGTGTGTGTGTGTGTGTGTGTGTGTGGTTGATGTTTATACAAATATTAGATAATCTGAGATGTCAAGGAATATAATACATTAGTGTTGCAATTAAAATGAAAGAAATTCCATTAAGTATTAACACTATACAACAAACTTTTCTCTCATGACTCTATGCAATAAGTTTCACATAATAAACCAGTAACTAACTTCTATTTCAATTAATATAATGTAAGTAATTTTCTAATATAGCAACATATAATCATAAAACAAAATTCCAACTCAGTTTTTTTCACAAAATTTCATGTTTCTTATTCCTTATGGCAGCATTTCTCTTAAATATTTAAATTGATGTAAATAGTCTCTCAAATGCTCAACAAAGTTTGAAATATTTAAGACATGTTCCCTTTTGGAATCAAAATATAATTGATAAATCATATATATATGCATGCATGTGTGTATGTATGTAATGTGTGTGTATGTGTGTGTGTGTGGAAACCTTTAAAAATAAATATTTTCTCTTTTGAAGATTTAAATTAGAATTGTAGAACCAATGAAAAGAAATTTTAACCTCCAAAATGTAAAAATATCCTATTATTAAGAAAAAAAAAAAAAAATTCTTAGATTTATTTACGATTTAAATCGATGTGTTACAAAGCAAAGAAAAATGTGCAACAAACAAAAGAAAAAAATATAGCTTAAAAATGAAATAGCATTTGTTACAGAAAAGATGGAAATAGCTGAAGTTCAACCAAGGGTTGGTGGGTAGGAACCAAAAATGAAATGAAACTTAAATAAGTAATATCTTCAGTAAGGGAAGGCACCAGCTGTGGATTAATTTGTATGTGTTTTCTCTTTGTAAGTTTAGCCAATTTAAGGTCCTGCAAAACACATGGCAGCAAGTGAGATCAATAATTTCTAACCAGTCAGTAGCTTGTTATATTGATGGAAGAAGTTTCAATTTGATGTCTCTAAACAAACAAGTGTTTAATATTTTATATTATGTGGTGAAGTGCTTTCTTTCCCTCTTCCTATCTTTACGTACTAGATAAAATCTCATATCTTCCTCTGTCTGCCTGGCTGGCTGTCTCTATCATATACACATGCACAAATGTACATGGCCCTCCACATATACACATATACTCACACGCACATCTAAAATAACTCTTCCCACAACCGTCAAGGGACTGTGTGTTGTTGACTGATTTGCAAGGAATAGCAGCTAAATCTTTCTCAAATTACACCTGACAGATTTGAAAAAAAGGACTCACTGGTCAATGTAGTCAGAGAAATACAATGCCAGAGATGAGGATGGATGGTCAACGTTGAGGTTTTCACAATCAGGACTGACCTAGGACTAAAAAATGACAGCAATAATTTACTTCTAACACTAACAAATTATCATCATCATTTAGCATATGTTTTCTATGCTGATATGAGTTTGATGGTTTGACTGAAACTTGTAAGCCAGAGAGCTGCACCAGGTTCCAGTCTGTTTTGGCTTGGATTCTATGGCTGGATACCTTTCCTAACGACAACCACTCCATATCTCTTTCACTCTGATCTTAGGATGCTGGGGCTCATGGAGGAAATGACAGTGGACCAAAATATCTGGTGACATGAAGTTCTAGAGAAGACCCATCCATGAAACTGAGTGCTAGAAGAGTTGTGTCTCCTCACCCACATGTAACAACACACTTCACCCACTCTACCCTAAGAAATTGAACTACGACTCCTCTTCTAACTTCATCTTTCTCTTCCTCACATTTCCTCTTCATAAATTATGGTTGTTTTTCAATCCCCTTTTCTGACCTCACTGCCCTGCTCATTGTATCACTGCTCCCCACACCCCCAACACCCACACCCTATTTTTCTAACCAGGTTCTATGCTCAGATCCTTGTTACTTTTGAGTACACCCTAGCACTACACCATCTCCCTTTTACTCTCTCTTACAGTTTCGCTGTTTCCTACTCTCTCTTACTTTCCCTTTGGTCACTCTCTCTCTCTCTCTCCTCTAGTTTTTCCTGACTAGGTAACCAAGTATCTCCTTTAAATCAGCACACTTGTTTCGGGCCTCTTTGATGTACCTCTCTCTCACTCTCTATCTCTTTTCTCTGTCTGTCTCTCCCTCTCTCTCTCTCTTTCACTGGGTGACCATGTACCTCCTCTTCAGCAAGGCACCTATTTCTTATTTCTTTACTGCCCACAAGGGGCTACACACAAAGGGGACAAACAAGGACAGACAAACAGATTAAGTCGATTATATCAACCCCAGTGTGTAACTGATACTTATTTAATTCGACCCTGAAAGGATGAAAGGCAAAATCGACCTCGGCAGAATTTGAACTCAGAACGTAGCAGTAGACGAAATACTGCTAAGAATTTTGCCTGGCGTGCTAATGTTTCTGCCAGCTCACTGCCTTATGCCAACTCACCTATTTCTGTCTCTCTATTTCTCTGTTACACTCTAACCTTTCATCATTTGATACTGGATCACCTCCACTAATGCCCCCGCTGTTGTAGCAAGGCACCTGCTAAAGAATTGAGTCTACATGATCATGAACCTAACACTCTAGCCACTGAACCACACATCCTACATATATATGTATACACACACACACAAACTATAAAGATTTGGCATGCCAATATAATGGACATGCACTTTATATTTCACTGTCACTTTTTAAAACTTTGACAAGAGAGGTTTTAATATAAAAATTCAAGAGTAATTGAATATTTCTGAGATAACATTTGAATATGATTGCTATTGTTATTTTTGATGTTCGATCTACTTTCTACATTGTGATGGCCTTCTGCAACACTGATTTTCATACACATACATACATACATACATACATGTTGTTTGTCCGTCGGAACGACGAGGACCATCTGACCATCTGATCATCCTGGAGCAAGATGAAATAAAATATCTTGCTCAAGGACACTAATGACCTGCCAGGAATTGAACTAAAAATCATAAGCTGAATTCCCTAATTACCAAGCCATGCACTTGATGTAACATGCCTTACATAAATACAAAGGATTAGTAAAAATATTGTTGATGTGAAAATTCTGTTCAGACATCTCAAAGGCTTACTACAACAGATTAGAGATGTAAACACACCACCATCGGTTGTCAAGCGATGTTAGGGGGACAAACACAGACACACAAACAAATACACACAAACAAATACACACACACACACATACACACATATATATACACATATGTACGACAGGCTTTTTTCAGTTTCCGTCTACCAAATTCACTCACAAGCTATAGTAGAAGACACTTGCCCAAGGTGCCTCGCAGTGGGAATGAACTCGGAACCATGTCGTTGGTAAGCAAGCTACTTACCACACAGCCACTCCAATCTACACATAAATGCATGCAGACACATGTATGCACATCCTATGCATACATTTTAATTTAATGTTTATTTTTAAAATATGTAAATATAAAACAACTGCTTTTAAAATAATTTTATTAGAAGTTAAATAATGTGTATATAATACTACAAAGATGTTTCTAAGCATCTCATAATATTTTATTCCATGAAGGCAGCCAGTTGGCAGAAATTTTAGCATGCCAGGCAAAATGCTTAGTGGTATTTTGTCTGTCTTTACATTCTGAGTTCAAATTCCATCAAAGGTGACCTTGCCTTTCATACTTTTTGGGTCAATAAATTAAGTACCAGTTGTATACTGGGGTCGATCCAATCGACTGGCCCCCTCCCCCAAAATTTCGGGCTTTGTGCCTAGAGTAGAAAAGAATATTTTATTCCACGTTGTGTTTCCAAGAAACTCCTTTAGCATCTGTATTCTCAATTGATTCATATATTAAAGAACTATTATCATTGTTTTAACATTTACTCTTCCATGTTTGTATGGCTCAGACAGTACTGGGGTGGTGTTTTCTACAGTTGGATGTCCTTCCTGTCACCAGCTTTGGCACAAGACCAGTAATTTTGGAGGAGGGGTATAAGTCGATTACATCAATCCCAGTATTCAACTGCTACTTATTTTATTGACCCCGAAAGGATGAAAGGCAAAGTCAACCGCAGCTGTATTTGAACTCAGAATGTGATGAGGGATGAAATGCTACCAAGCATTTCACCCAGCATGCTAATGATTCCAATGGCTTGCTACATTTGAGTAGGGTGGTGTTCTCAATAAGCAGACATGTCTGAAGATTAAAATCAATGAACATCATTTGCATGATGGTGACACTTGTTTGCAGCTATCACAAGAAGTCAAGGCAAGGACACACACACGCACACACACACACACACACACACACACACATATACATATACACACATACACACACACACACGCTCGCACAACAGTCTCTTTTCAGGTCCCAAATTCACTCACAAGGCTTTGGTCGGCCTGAGGCTATAGTAGAAGACACTTCCCCAAGGTACCAGGCAGTGGGACTGAACCCAAGATGATGTGATTGGGAGGCAAACCTATTACCACACAGCCACATCTGCATCTCATGATAGAATATGAATTTCAACATTTATTTTTTTTTTAATGAGAAATATGATGCAGTTGATTATTATTTCAAGATAAATATCTCAACTTCTTACAACTGTTGGCATCAAAGTCAAGCTTGGTATCTTTATTTTTCTGTCTCTTACTTGTTTCTGTCATTGAAAGGTGGCCACATTAGGGCACCATCTTGGAGGGTGTAGTTGAACAAATTGGCCCCAGGACTTATTTTTTTCAAGTCTTGTACTTATTCTTGTGAGTTGTTTTTGCTGAACTGCTAAGTTACAGAGATGTAAACAAATGAACTCCAGTTGCCTGGCAATGGCACACACCACACACATACACACAATGAGCTTCCACACAGTTTTCTGGCTAACAAGTTCGTTCACAAAGCATTGTTTGGCAGGGGTTATAATAGAAGATACTTGCCTATGGAGTACTGAACCTGAAACCACATGGTTCACATGATTGCAAACAAGCTTTTTAACTATACAGCCAAGCCTGTATATCAATTTTCTTTTCTTTTTTTTTTGTTTTGACTAGCAAAATCTGCATTTTTTGTTGGGAAAGTTTAATTAATTTAACCCTTTAGCATTTAGATTAATCTGTCAAATTTAATGCTTATTTATGCAAATTGTTTTGAATTAATCATGCATTATCTCATTGCTTTGAAATTTCAATGATGTGACTGTTTATTTGAAAAACGACTTTGTAGAGCAAGTGAGAGAGGCCAGATCTTGCTGGTTTGAAGATAGAACAGGTAGAATATTTTGGGCTGGTATGGCTGGTTTAAATGCTAAAGGGTTAATTAGCTTTGCTACTTTACCAGATGTTAATTCAGTGAAAAGAGAGCCATGGATAGCAAAAAAACCCTTGGTAGGATTTGAACTCAGAATGGAGAAGCAGTGAGACTTGATATAAAACATTTAATCCTCTTACTCCCCTCTTCTTTAGATGTGTGCATTAAAGGTAACTTTATAATAGCAATAAATTAAGTATGAAAAAAAAGTTGTAAAATGTAGGTAGATAATTTATATCTTCTTTATAGAAATTCAGTAATTCTGTATACAATAACTATGTTACACAAGGCACGAGAGTTTGTATTCACTTTCTTGATTTGATTATATATAAATATTGATCTCTCAATTGATGAAAGTTATGAAGATGTAACATACAGGAATCTTTTTTTTTTTTTTTTAAATATCTTCATTTGACTCATGAATACTATGTACAAATCCGTATTCTATTTCCAGAAATATCATCACCATTTCACTTTGTTAGAATATTGCATGAACAATGTCATATTCGCTTTTCATTTCTATATTATATTTTTCAATATTCTATTCAACGTTTTATTGAAATGGAACTTTCATTATTCACAGTTTAATTCCTTCCATGGTGTGTATCTGAATCCAAAATGTGAGTATTACATTCTTCTATCTTTTTTCTTTTGTTTTCCCCAGTTTTATGAAAGTTTGAGAAATTTATTCCCTACAATATCTATCATGAATGTAATTTTGGCTTTGTAGAAAATATTTCCATTTCATGAATAGCATGAACAATGGACTTTGTCACTACTGCTATAAAAACTAAAAATGGTGTTTCACAGAAATAAGTTTACCAACATTTAGCCAGAGTAATTTTTAAGTAGTTTTAAAGCTTAATTTCCCTTCAGCAATTAACTGCATCCTTCAGATTGTTTCCATATTAAATGATGCTTTGATATAGTTGTATGTGTAGCCACTTATCTGCTGGGTCTGGTCTGTTAGTCATAGAAATCAGGTTCATTTTATCTTTTACTTGTTTCAGTAATTGGACAGAAACCCAATTGCCCAAGGTATGATGCACTGGGACTGAACCTGGAACCATGTCATTAAGAAGTAAACTTTTTACCACACAACCATGCATGTTAATGATAACTTTGGTTCCATTTTAAATCATTCATGAAAAAAGATTTGTTATACATAGCCAATGTCTTTTGTTATATTTGATCTTGGGTAAAGGGTAAAGATCCCCTTTGGTCATGAATGACCATGAGATGGCACCTAGAAACTTCACCTTTGAAGTAGAAGTCTGGGCAAGGTTGTTTGTGGAAGACCAGCAGTCAACCATGCATACCAGTCTCTCCTCACTGTGCCACTGATGTTATCCAAAGGAAAGGCAAAGGCTGATACAGCTTGGCACCAGTGATGTCGCAACTCATTTCTACAGCTGAGTGAACTGGAGCAATGTGAAATAAAGTGTCTTGCTCAAGATCACAACACACAGCCTGGTCCAGGAATTGAACTCACTGCCTCATGATTGTGAGCCTGATGCATTAACCACTGTATTTGATAATTTAGCACTCTATATCTTAATTTCTTCTATTTGTTCTCAATCCTATTTCGCAAATGAAAATGAATGACTATATTATATTTTCTGTATATCTATAATTTCTTGTCTGTATAATTTCTTGTCTGTATAATTTCTTTACAGACAGCTGTAAATAGAGAAATGTTCTCACATTCCAGGAGGAATTATTGAAATATACTTAGACATATTACTAATGAATTTACCAATTTCAATGTTGCAATAAATCTATGAATCATTGTATTCATTGCTGTTCAAAGTTTGATCAATGTCTTGAAAGAAGACTTTTTTACTTGAACACCTTTTAATGAATGAAAATAATTATTTTGCAAGAAGGCAAAATTAAACTGAGATGACAAAAAAAGAAAAATAATGACTCCACATTGAATATCCCCCATGAAAAATTAAAGGCAGCAGCAACTCTGTAATCTTCAGTGTGATAAATGGTAATATCACATGTTAAATTATCAGCAAATTAATATGTATTCATTACTTATTTACTAAACTAGAACTTATGGTTTAATAGCCTCAAAGTCTTATTGTAGGATAAGTTAATAGGGTGTTGGAAGGATAAACCATTTCCAAAAACCATAGCCATGACCCCATGAAGGACACTGGTACCAAAATTGTTAATGGACTTAAAACACTGGTAGTGTAACAGAATACATGACATATCTGTCATTGTGCTCAGTGCTTTTACATGGCATCACATGGATGCTTTTAAGGCACCATATAAAAGTGTCCTTGTGGTGCCACAAAAAAGCACCTTGCAACTCTGTAAAGCAGTCGGCGTTAGGAAGAGCTTCCAGCCATAGAAACCATGCCAAAACATATTGGAGTCTGGTGCAGCTTTCCAGCTTCCCAGCTCTAGTCAAACTGTCCAACCCATACCAGCATGGACAAAGGACGTTAAATGATGATGGTGGTAATGATGATGAAAATGATAGATCAAAGTGGATCATATTGCACTATGTATCTGGCTAAGGGTGAAGACATTTACTGCTCAGTGGTTTGTCTTCTTAATCTAACAGTCAAAAAATACATGTTAAACTAAAAGACTAGTGGGAATTACCCAGGATCACTACCTATTTAGTTAATTATTTTAGCAAAACTAAACTACATGAAGTCATGTGACTTAGTGGTTAAGGTATCGCACTCATGGTTGTAAGATTGTGGTTTCAGTTCCTGGACAAGGTGATGCATTGTATTCTTGGGCAAAACACTTCATTTCACATTGCTCCAATCCACTCAGCTGGCAAAAATGAGTAATCTTGCAACAGATCAGCATCCTATCCAGTGGGGAAAATATAGAAGCCACAGAATCTATAAAACTTGCTTTATGAGCCTACTGTGCAGAAAACACCTGTGATCTATCTCTGGATCTAAACAACAACTATCATTCAAAATCAAAGATAGTTTGAGAGTATATTACATGCTTTTGCTTTTTATTTTAGATGCCTAGCAAACATAGATCCCTCTTGTCTTTCCCTGCTGTAATTCAGGGGAACTCCTAGGGTGTGATAGCTGATGAGAAAGAGGACTACACCAGCACTTCATTGGTACTTTCTTTATTGATTCCAGAAGCATAAAAAGCAAAGTTGGCTTCAGTAGGATTTGAACACAGATCACAAAGAACCAGAATATATATTGGAATAAATCCAGCATTATCAAGGGAGCAGGTAAGTCAATTACATCGACCACAGTGCACAACTGGTACTAATTTTATCAACTCTGAAAGGATGAAAGGTAAAGTTGACTGCAGTGGAATTTGAACTCAGAATGTAATGACAGACGAAATGCTACTAAACATTTTGCTTTGCATGCTAACAATTCTGCCATCTTGCCACCTTCAACCAGAATAAATATTGATTTCAAATTTTGGCACTAGGCCAGCAAGTTTCGGGGCGGGGTTAAGTCAATTACATCGACCCCAGTGTTCCACTGGTACTTATTTTATCTACCTCAAAATGATGAAAGGCAAAGTTGACCCTGGCAGAATTTGAATTCAGAACATGAAAATGGATGAAGTGCCACTAGGTACTTATGAACAAGACTATTAGAATGCATTTTATCTGATGTTCTAATGGCTCTACCACTCAACTGCCTTAAATATATTAACTCTCATTCAATTGTACTCTACAATAGTCCTGTTTACTACTTCAGACAGTAAGAATACTGTATGACAAACAGGTGTCATTAGAGCCTGCAGTGTTAATTTCAAGCACTTCTATGAATAAAAGCTATTACTGAATGATGTGGATAATCACTGGGTGAAGGTGTCTCTTAATTGCCTCAAAATTTTAAACACCTCAAATAATAACCTGTGCATCATTACCTTGCAGTAATAGTGACAAACGAAAATAGATATAAATAAAAGAACTAATATTTCTCAAAAAATTTTCTTAAAATTTAATGAATTTTAGATTATTCAATTAAGAAAACCATTTTAAGTTACTTACCTACTATTATTAATCAAGTTTCCCTCAAATTAGATATTCAAAGAACCAGTATTTTCAGAGCAAGTATATGTACGTGAAAATGGTTTCTTACGTTTTCTTCAGGCTATTGGCAATACTTAAACTCAGTAGCACAGCAAAAGATAACTCCATTTATTAATTATTCAAGGCTTCTGCTACTTACTGCAGTAAGTTATACCTTCTATGTTTCATATTGGCAGTCACTGGACTGGGAAATTAAGTAAAATGTCCAAGCCATTGATAGAACATAATATGAGCAATAGAATACGACCCAACAATTAACTAGTCCAACTGTAAATCAAGTTTACGAAGAAGTCTCAACATGATTTCTCAATTTGCTGGAAAAAGTAGCAAAATCCCCTTCAAATTTTATTTTCTTAAAAATGGATGAGCTGGATCTGCTCAGTCAGGTCTAATCTGGATTAATAAGACAAGAATTGTGACTCGAAGATAAAATGGTGACTAAAAATCAAATAATTCAATAATATCAATTATGTCTAATGAAAAAAGATCAAACATTAACTAATAGAAATAATTCAAGAGCAATAACGTGCACATCTTTTATAAATATAATTACTTAGATCAAGAGAGATATCAAAGCAACATTTAAGAAAAAATAATCTTAGTAAAAAGTGTATCAAAGCAGAATTTAAGAAAATATAATAAACTTCAAGTCTATGAGTAAAGAACCAAAGCATGAAGTTTTTTTTTTGTTTTTTGTTGCTCAGTTTGAAGGAAGGATAGTGCTTCTGATGTTTGCAAGCCCTCAGAGACAACAGAGATCAATACAAATTATATTCAGTTAAAAAATCTATGTGAGTGTCTGTAGTGAATATATATATATATATATATATATATATATATATATATATATAGAGAGAGAGAGACAGAGAGAGACAGAGATTTTTAGAGGATTGACGTTCATGGAAAGAGAGTGATTGGAGAAAGTGGTTAATTTAGAATCTGGGATAAAGAGCTGCAAAAGAAGTAAAGCAAAGCATGAAGGAGAGATGAATGTCACAGAAGAACTGGGGTAGAAGTGATATGTATCTACAGAGGTTACAGTAGTGATATGAATAGACAGAAATTGGAAGCAGCTTATCTGTTAGTCAAAAGTGTATTGATAAATGAGTCTTTGTTGATCAGTGAGATGACTTCTCAAAGGTATGGTCTAGGATGGTTGGATAAAGCTGCAGCACCTTCCTTGATATGGAGATAGTATTCCATAATGATATTGAGGTTTGTGAAGAATCAACAGCTGATCAAAGCTGAAGTAGTTCCTAGCTGAAGAGGAAAGTTTTTCTTTGGGTTACAGTTTTATCTATGCTATGTATATGAAACAAATTTGTTTCCTTGCTGTGAGCAGTGATTGTAACTTTATGCTGCTGGGAGAGATTAGAGTTACATATCCCTATTTGAGGATGTTTCCAAGGGTTGTGTACAAGGAAGTGGCTTACTGTGAGGTATCTAAATTGCTTGTAGATGAAGCCTTTGAATGAAATGTTTTAAAGGACTGAAGTGCTGTAGAGAAGTGACATCGAACATGTTGAGGAAGAGTATGAAGGATGCAACTGAACCTTAGGGTACTCCATCGGTTACAATGACAATGATCAAAAATTTGCATTAATAAGTGCTGACACTAGTTTCAAGAATATTTAAAATTCAGATTTATATACTCATTTGCCAATAAAATAATGCTTATGTACCTGTTATGTGAAAAAATGTAAAAACTTGTCATAATGATGCTATGAAGCCTGTAAAGATGAAAGCATATATCAAAAGGTGCACACACTGATAAAAAAAGAAAGACAAGGATCTTGACATTTTCAGGGCACTAAAAAAAAAGAAAATGATCAAAAGACAGCCAAATTTATCCAGATTTCTTTTAAACATCTCCAATGGTGATTATGAAGGAAGGTTAAAAGCATCACATACACCAAATATTTGAAATACCTATGTGAAGTATAACAGTCAAATCTCAAAGTGCATTATCTTAAAACAGATGTACAAGAGGAGACAGCTGATTGCCTAGTGGATAATTTTATGTAAGCAATTTGGATGATAGGGGGAATCAATAAGTTATCGATGAGTTCATGAAGGGGTTCAATGATATAAGAAGTTTGCCGACACTCACAGTCTAAGAGTACACTACTTCTTGACATATAGTCACAATTTTCAGGTAACTTACTTTCAAGTAAAATTTTGTTTTATTACCAAAACCATATTCTATCATTATGATTGAATTGTAAGATTAAGAACAAATTCAATTCATTCATAAATTTAATACATTTCTTTTATGTTCATTTTTTTTTTGTGCTAACAAACCTTGCATTTATTCTCACCCTTACCTCCTCATCTAAACTACATACACACATACAAACATCCATACATATACGGACAAAAGACTGGGTCTCAAACAGATTAAACCTGCCTTCAAAGCAAGTTGGGAGATCACAAGTAACTGAAAAGTTTGCAAATGGTAATGAAAACTTAGACAAATAAGCAAATTGATTGACTTTTTAATTAACACATTAAACAAATAAGTGATTAGCTAGTTGGACAGACACTTAACCAACTGACTAATAATAAAAAAGTGGAATTGAACCTGTGCACAAATTATTATTATTATTATTATTATTATTATTATTATTATTATTATTATTATTATTATTATTATTATTATTATTATTATTATTATTATTATTATTATTATTATTATTATTATTATTATTATTATTATTATTATTATTATTATTATTATTATTATTATTATTATTATTATTATTATTATTATTATTATTATTATTATTATTATTATTATTATTATTATTATTATTATTATTATTATTATTATTATTATTATTATTATTATTATTATTATTATTATTATTATTATTATTATTATTATTATTATTATTATTATTATTATTATTATTATTATTATTATTATTATTATTATTATTATTATTATTATTATTATTATTATTATTATTATTATTATTATTATTATTATTATTATTATTATTATTATTATTATTATTATTATTATTATTATTATTATTATTATTATTATTATTATTATTATTATTATTATTATTATTATTATTATTATTATTATTATTATTATTATTATTATTATTATTATTATTATTATTATTATTATTATTATTATTATTATTATTATTATTATTATTATTATTATTATTATTACTATTAAGGCGGCCAGCTGGCAGAATTGCTAGCACACTGGGTGAAATGCTTAGCGGTATTTCATCAGTCTTCACGTTCAGAGTTCAAATTCTGCCAAGGTCAACTTTGCTTTTCATCCTTTTGGGGTCGATAAATTAAGTACCAATGAAATACTGGGGTTTATGTAATTGATTCATCCCCTTCCCCAATATGGCTGCCCTTGTGGCATAAATTATAAACCATTATTATTGAGTGAGAGAGCAGTGCACGCCATCAAAGTGACACTGGGGTAAAATATATGTGAAGCCCAGTATACCCATCATGACTACCCGCCTGATAAGGGTACACCAGGCACATGCATCACAACCATATGTGCATGACATGGTGATCTCATATCAAGATAAACAGTGCATGGCTTCGCAGGTGGGGGCCCAGTTAGAATTTTCTTCAGGTCAAGTAGCCCATCCCGCTCAAAAGGTCCCTGAATAAGGTTTGTTTAAGGATGTTGAGCAAAACACCCATGTTTCCAAAAGTGAATTATTCAAACCCCAAAAAATTCCTCTCAACACATGGCTATGATGCTCCCCCACTACTTCTGCTCATGATCAGAGATGCACATATCGTCAGCCACCAAGGGACATGCTCAACTGGTTAAGGTCAAACAACTGACAAGCAAATCTGTGGTATTAAGCAGAATATTTGCTGTAGCCCATCTTTTATACCAAGACAACCATTATTATTATTATTATTATTATTATTATTATTATTATTATTATTATTATTACTATTATTATTATTATTATTATTGATGTTATTATTATTATTGATGTAACGACTTTTTGTTTTAAAATATCATTGACTAACAAGTAAAATATCATTGTTTTAAAAATATCATTGTTTTAAAATATCATTGACTAACAAGTAACTGCTTAACCTACAAGAAATAAGAAAATCTACCTAAAAAAAGAACAGATTTGATAAGGTGGTCCTGGATATACACTGTTGTAGAATGACTGATGAAAAGGTGCTAGAAATAGCAAGCAAATCTTCCTCAAATAATACTCTTCCATCTAAGCAAAAAGAGATGCATTGCTAATGTAATCTTTAAGTTACTATCTAAGAAGACTATTAAAAAAAGGTAAAACGATCAACTTTGGCTGGATTTTTTATAATAGATCTGCTTAATTGGGTAGGACTGACCTGAGACTAAACAATGACAATGTCTACTTGTTATAAAACTAGCTTTCTGAAATTGCCAAGATAAATTGTATTTTATCATGATATAGTACACACATACTGAGTACACAATATATTTTACAACAGCAACCAAAATTATAATCCTAAAAGTATTGTATAACACATATCAAAATTTTAAATGCTTTAGAACTGAGATGCTAATATTGGAAGCAGAATAATTTTATCCCTTCACTTTACCAAAAGTTATTACGTATATAAATAAGATACTATATATATATATATATATATATATATATATATATATATATATATATATATATTAATGCAATTATCTCAGAAGTGAACTGGAATGTAAATTTCCTCAAAGTTAGATACCATACTGAGAAGATTATACACAAATCAATGCATTTTAATTCATCATCTAAATAATCTATTCAGTATATTCTTGGAATCTTCCAGAAATATTTGAATGAAATTGAACACTGGTTGATCAATAATAAATACACAATAGAAACCAACCAATAATTGATATTCTATATTGAATATATTAATTGAACAAAACTGATAGCATTATTGATTACAAATCTAGCAACATTTTTGTTCTTGTATATTTCCGTCTCACATTTCACACCTAGCATTTTTTTTTTTTTACATTCTTATGATTGATGTTTTTCATGATGTCACTATTTATGATGCTGGCCTAATATTATTTTCTCAGAGTTGGTAATAGTTTTATTTATTTACATAAACTGATTTCAATTTGTCTTCAGACAGAATTTTAAATTATTTCTCCTTTCCTATATTTCTCTTCTTCACTTGCTACAGTTACCCTTATCCTGCCCACTCACCCAGGCCAAATTTCTGTACACCTCACTTATTCTCATCACCACCAATGTCCCTCCAGAGCATATCCCAACATATCTCTGCCACTATCACTCTAGTTTACTCTCTGACTCACCTGTTCTCTTTATATTACTCTCTAACTTAATTTCCTTTCTTTGTCCATGTATTTCCTCTACAGCAAGACACATATATCTGTCCCTCTGTACCTTTAATCTCTCATCAACTGGCACAAAGCCTTCCCACCCACCTCAGGTCTACTCCATACTCCCAGTTATGGGTCTTTTTTTGTCAGGCAAGTTACTCAGTGATTCTGTTAGTGATGGTGTCACATGAAAAGTATCAGCGCTGGTGATATGTAAAAAGCAGTGCTACGTAAAAAACACTGGTGTTAGTGTCATGTATAAAGCTCCCAGCACACTCTGTAAAGTGGTTGGCATTAGAAAGAACACGAAGCCATAGAAATCAAGCCAAAACAGACAATTGGAGCCTGGTGGGCTCCTAGGCATCCTTGCTCCTATGAAAGCATTCAGCGATGCCAGTATGGAAAATCAACTTTAAATGACGATGATGATATGAACCATTTTCATACAGCACATTAAAACAGTTGCTATACTGTGTCAAAATATGTTTTACATAGACTACACTACAGATATCACAGAGAATTAATACTGTTTAATGTGTAATTAATTGATTAAGGGGCACTATGCTGTAACACAAGATTACAGTAAAATTGCTTCTAAATCACAACTGAGTTAACAAATTAAATGATATATAGGTCAAAGTATGGCTATGTGGTAAGAAGCTTGCTTCCTGACCACATGGTTCTGGGTTCAGTCCCACTGCACGGGCAAGTGTCTTCTACTATAGAATTGGGCCAGCTAAAGCTTTGTGAGTGGATTTGGTAAATGGAAACTGAAAGAAGCCTGTCATATGTGTGTGTGTGTGTGTGTGTGTTTGTCCTCCATTACCGCTTGACAACCAGTGTTGGTGTGTTTACATCCCCATAACTTAGTGGTTCAGCAAAAGATGCTGATACAATAAGTACTAGGCTTGAAAAAAAGTCCTAGGGTTGATTTGTTCAACTAAAAATCCCTTAAGGCCACAGTCAAATGACTGAAACAAATAAAATAATAAAAGAATCGTCTGTTTTCCTATGTTTTCATTCTGTTGTCTGTAAAAAAGTCCATTTTTTTTGTGCTTTATGTTCCCGTTCCTTTTTGACATCCTGTACCCTGATATGCATCTATATATACATGTAGATGTAGGTATGTACATATATGTATGTATACATGCATATGCTCATATATCATTTGTATTATATATATATATAATGATTAAAGTGGCAAGAGACAATATAAACCCCCCCCCAAAAAAAGAATTCAATTGTCAGTAATAATGACTGAGGGTGCACCATAGCATCAACATTGTGAAAAATAGGAGCCAAAGACCCTTATAGCCACAAACATAGCACAAATCTATGTACTGACAGGGGAGTTAACTGCCATGTATGCATGTATGTTACTGAGTCCTTGCCTTAACATGATTGTTCTAAATGAGTTTCACCATCATGCAAGCAGAGAGAGAGAGACAGTGTGTGTGTGTGTGTGCAACAGGCTTACACAGTTTCCATCTGCGAAATTCACTCATGAGACATTGGCCAGCCCAAGGCTGTAGTAGAAGACCCTTGCTCAAGATGCCATGTGGTCTAATTTTATAGAAAACCATCAGGCTGCATAGAAGGCTTTTTAACCACACAGCCATGTCTGTGTCTAATGAAAATATCATAATCGAAACTGTGTATCATGAAAATTATCCATTCATCATTGCATCATAGTGGAGATCATTAAAAAAAAATGTCGATGTTAACCATTGAGGTATTAGCAGGTTGTAATATGTAATTTAAAATTACAAATAAAATTCTGCCAGTGGCTGGAAAATAATTATCACAAGTGATAAATCTCTGTGGGTGAAAGAGAAAGCAATATTTTTTAACACTTTTGTTTTTGATAATTTGAACTGGTTCCAAACAATTTTAGATGCCAATCATAAGTTCTGAGTTAATTAAAAATGTTCTCAGCAATTAAAAGTTAGTAATTAATGTATAGATGCAGGTATGGATGTGTGGTGTATGATAAAAAGTGTGGTAAGGCGGCGAGCTGGCAGAAACATTTACACGCTGGGCGAAATGCTTAGCAGTATTTTGTCTGCCATTACGTTCTGAGTTCAAATTTCGCCGAGACCAACTTTGCCTTTCATCCTTTCAGGGTCGAAAAATTAAGTACCAGTTATGCACTGGGGTCGATGTAAATGACTTAATCCCTTTGTCTGTCCTTGTTTGTTCCCTCTATGTTTAGCCCCTTGCGGGCAATAAATAAATAAGTGTGATTGTAAGTTCATTCCCACTGTGTGTCACCTTGGGCAAGTGTCTTCTACTACAGCCGTGGGCTGACCTAAGTATTGTATGTGTCTGTATATATATATCTTCAATAACTACTTAAAAGCAGTTCTAGTGGTGTAAACATTATTGATCATACATACTCAATGCATGTGTTTTGTTTGTATGCCAGATTCACTGCAAGATAGCCCTGGGGGATGACTACTCCTGTTAGCTGGTTTGTCCCTGGTTCAATTCAGACACATGATGTTGATAAACCACAAAAATGGCAAAATATTGGTATCGATCACTCTTGAATTCGATCTGAACCAAGTTATATCACTTGTCTATCTATGGATCTCAGGTGTTTTAATATCCAGTGTTAACAGGTGTTGTTCCCAATGAATCTGGCGACCAGACAAAAGACATACATTGAATAAGTGCAATTGATAATATATATATATATATATATATATATATATATATATATATGTATATATATATATGTATGTATGTCTTTGTATTTGGCCCAATCACCACTATCATCACCACTTGACGATTGGTCCTGGTTTGTTTACATCCCTGTAACTAAGCAGATGAGCATAAAAGACCAAAGTATAAGTACTAGGCTTTGGAAAATAAGTACTGGGGTCGATTCATTCGACTAAAACCCTTCTAGACAGTATTACAGCGAAATATCAGCCCAATGACAGGAGTAAGTAAAGACTAAAAGATATTGTACAAATACATAAATGAATAAATAAACATATAAGTAAATAGAAATTTATTTGTTCCTTGAGGACCTGCTGGATTTACCAGCATCTGATATTGTTGAAAGTGAAATGATGAATTACCTTGAGAAGATGATAGACGAGAAGTATTGGGCCATAGATAATGGATTACAAACTTAATTTTATACATGGGTCACTAAACACATCTGCGTTTATGTGATTTATAGAGTTGTTGAAAATATGGTTTTAATCAATATATCTTTTTACTCACCGTTGTCTGCTCAGTATGGTTATTTTGTTCTATAGCTTTCTCTTCAATTTACATTGCAATGAATCTGGCCACTGGCTGTCAGAACCAATAGTATAGTAATTGTCACACTAAATGAAATGAAGGAACCTCTGCATGGCTGGTCATTTGATTGGCTAGAATTAGCAGCCAAATGTCCCTCAGTCATTTCCAACCATTTTATTAGTAAATGGGAGAACATATTGGATAGTTTTGTAGTTTTTTAAAAATCTTTTAGTCAGGTGGGAGGACAACATCTAAAACAATTTACAGGGCCTCTGGATCTGGTAGGCAGAAGGGAAACATATTTTCGTATTTTCAAACTAGATACCTATTTAAAATGCTTGCAACAGAGTAAGCACAGATGTCACCTGAAAAGGCAAAAGTGAGATTTGAACTCAGAATGCATAGAATTAGAACAAATACTACAAAGCATCTGGCTCAATGTTCTCACGGTTCTGCCAGTTCATTGTCTTGGATTGATGCTGTTTTTATTGATGCCAAACTGGAACAAATATGCTTAACTCTGCCAAATCAGTTGTACATACAGTGTATTTGAAAAATGATGGAATGGTCATGTCTGGAAAGGTTTGGTAACAATAATAAACAACACTTCCAACAATTAAAAACTCATCATGACCAACACCAGTACTTCCTCAATATCATTCTTCTTTTTTTTTTTTTTAAATCTTTTAATCCTCTATTTGTTTCAGTCATTGAACTACAGCCATACTGGGACATCTCTTGAAGTGATTAGTTGAACAAATCAACCCAAGCTTTTATTTATTTATTTATTTATTTATTTGCAATCTGGTACTTATTTTATTAATGTCTTTTGCAAAGTTATGAGGACGTAAACAGACCAACATTGTCAAGAGGTGGTGGAGAGACAAACACAAAAAAACACAGACACACACAGAGACATAGACAGACAAACAGACACACACACACACACGTGCAAACACATAAATATATGACAGGCTACCACATGGTTTCTGTCTACCAAATTCATTCTCAAGACCCTGGTGAGCTTTAGTAGAAGACACTTTCCAAAGAGCTGTACAGTGGGACTGAACACAAAACTCATTGTTGGAAGCCAAGCTTCTTAACTACAAAGCCATCATTAACATTATCATGACTTATTCAAAATGTCTAACATATTAATTATATGTTATTATATATATATAATATATATTATATTATATCTTTTACTTGTTCAATCATTTGACTGTGGCCATGCTGGTGCATTGCCTTGAGGGTTTTAGTGAAAGAAATCAACCTGAGGACTTTTTTTTTTTTGAAAGCCTGGTACTTATTCTATCAGTTACTTTGCTGAACTGCTAAGTTATGGGGATGTAAACACACCAAGACCGGTTGTCAAGTAGTGATTCAGGTGGGGGTGAGAATAAACACAGACACAAAGACACACACATATAGATATATACATATATACACGACAGGCTTCTTTCAGTTTCTGTCTACCAAATCCACTCACAAGGCTTTGGTCAGCCTGAGGCTATAGTAGAAGACACCTGCCCAAGGTGCCATGCAGTGGAACTGAACCTTGAAACATGTCGTTGGGAAACAAGCTTCTTACCCCACAGCCATGCCTGCACCTGTAACAAATTATTTCTCACCTTTTATATAGATGAGTGGAAGAAGGGTTACTCTCTTTAAGAATAATTTTCCATTCTTTATACAGTTGCCATATTACAAGTCCAACATTGATGAATAAAATGAGACTTGAATAAATTCCTATCTCTCAAGATGTCTTTTTGAGTCACTCCCATGGTACCCCCTGTTCATACAGCTAATTCCTATTAGGCTGTACCTCCACTCCTGTTCGTCAGTTACTACATTTGCCTCTACTCCCATCTCTAACCATCTGGTATTCTCTCCCCTCACACCTCCCCACATTGTGACCCACTACCTGTATCATCTCTTTAACTTGAGTGTCTTGCTCTGGCAGCACATCATTAACATCTTGTCTTTTTCCAGATATTCCTACCCACCCTTACATAAAGACAAAGTTGCCATGTATTTTCTCTATTCTTTTATACTTTTGCTTGTTTCAGTCATTTGATAGCAGCCATGCTGGAACACTGCTTTGAAGGGTTTTAGTCAAACAAATTGACCCCAGGACTTTATTTTTCAAAGCCTAGCACTTATCCTATCAGTTTCTTTTGCCAAACCACTAAGTTATGGAGATGTAAACACTCCAACACTGGTTGTCAAACTATGATGGGGGGGGGGGGACAAACACAGACACTAAGGCACACACACACACACAAACACACACACACTCACACACACACATGCACACACACACACACACATGCATGCACACATACACAAAGTTTCTCCACAGGAAAAATAAAATGAAAGAATGAATCAATGAGATAACAAGTGACATGCAGGTGGCAATTTACAAACAGGAAGAAATGTGTTATCTAGCAGCATGTGCAAACAAACAAGAAATATTAGGAATGCAAAAACAATAAAGATGACTAGATATTTTCTCACTGTTGCTGTCAGGATGTATATCCATTGTGGAATTATAAAGATGAACTTTCTGTTGTCAAAGGAATGATATTTAAAAAGAAAAGATTTTGCTTCCAGCACCAATCAGATAAAAACAATTATTTAAAGAACACCAGAGGATCACATGTAGTAAATATAGAAAATACATGCAGTAGTCTTTCTGGTCATACATCAATGTACAAACATAGTTTTACTTGTTTATTCAGCCTTTGTTAAGGCAGATGTATAATCAAAGACATGCTAGCCATGGCCATCCAGTCTTTTTGTATATATTATCATTATTTAACATTTGCATCTTCATGCTTGTATGACTCGAAATTTGTAGGTGTAGATTTTCCATTGGCATAAGCACTTCCTATGACCATAACTTACCTGTTTCTAAGCAAAGTAATATTTTCCCACAGCTAGACATGTTTTTCACCGAAGACAGGAAACAAACAATCTTGCAAGTATAGCAGTAATTCTCTTGTGGAGCCATCATGAGATGTCTGGACAAGGACAAGAATACACACAAACACACACACAACCATATATATATATATATATATATATATATATATATATATATATATATATATATATATATATATATATATATATACTATATATTATGTTCAAAGAGGACTTAAAAAGTTGAAACTTATCTTGAAAATGACTCAATGTCTGGACATCATGCAACTACCCCCATCAAGGAAAACATTGAATGTGTTCATCACATGGTGATGCATGACATGTGATTGACTATAAATCAAATAGCTATTGCTATTAGCATATCCTGTGAGAGAACTGAGAATACTCTACACAAAAAACTTGACATATCGAAAGTTTCTGTTTGGTAACTGCCTTAACCCTTTAGTGTTCGCATTATTCTGCCAAAATTAATGCTTTTTCATCCACATTGTTTTGAACTAATCATGCATTATCTTGTAGCTATGAGATTTCGATGAGGTAGCTGTTAATTTTTAAAACAATATTGTAGGGTTGGTGTGAAAGACCAGATCTGGCCAGTTTGAACATAAAAGAGGCAGAATACTTTTGGCCGGATATGGCCGGTTTAAATGCTAAAGGGATAACCTTTGACACCTTATCAAAAGTACACCACGCTGATCACATAACAGGAAAATCTGACATTGTTTGAGGCAGATCCGGTCAGTTTCCTTGAATGTTTCAATGTCAGGATGAATATTAGGTTCACCACTTAGAGCCAGAGACAAAGAGACAACCTATGTAGTGGAAACACTCTTCCTCACCTGCTCCAAAAAAGGCCAAGTTCATTTCTTCAGCTGAGAAGATAATGACCTCAGTATTTTGTGATGCTAAAGGCATTATGTTTACAATTATCTTCAAAAGGGCAATAACATCAATGGAGAGTGCTATGCCAACTTGCTGAGGCAGTTACAAAAGTTTATCAAGATCAAATGCTCAGGAAAACTGATGAAAGGGGTCTTTTATTCATCAAGACAATGCTCCAGCACACAAGTCCTTAATTTCAATGGCTGCTGGGTGTGACTGCAGCTTTGAGCTGGTTGATAATCCTCCCTATTCTCCTGATTTGGCTTCCTCTGACTGTCATCTATTCCCCAACATGAAAACACACTTGACTGGGAACCAATATCACAATGATGATGATGATGTCATGTCTGCTGTTCATGACTTTTTTGACCAACAACATAAAAGCTTCTTCCCCAATGGGATCCAGTCACTGCAACATTGATGGAAGAAGTGTGTGGACTGCAAGGGGGACTATGTTAAAAAATAAACCACATTTGGTCACATTTCAGGAGAGTATGAAATTGTCTGTTGACCCTCGTACACCTGGTCTAGGGGTCTTTTAGATTACCTACTTTACAACATTGCCTTGTGTCTCTGGGCACATATTCAAATGAAAAATCTAATAGAAGGCATCTATCACAGGCAGATAGTATATTGATCAAAAGCATTTCATTTCATTTTTAGATACAGTGTATTTAGAACTGTTTATCCAATGTTCCCCTCCCCCTTTTTACTCTTTTCAAATTTATTTACTGTGTTTAACATGCTGAGCAATCTTGTAGAGATTCTCTCTTGACAAGTGCAATAGTTTTGTTTTCCATTGGCACAACTTAAGCTTTATCAGGTGCAGTATTTTGCTGCCTCTTAGAAAACGTTTTAATTGTTGTTTTCTTTTCTTTTCTTAGCTTCATCCATAATTTTTAGGAGTTATTCTTTTCCTAGATAACAATAAAAGAAATGCTTGAAGACTAGAATTGCAAATGAGGATAGAAATATTAATAAATATTATTAGGAAAATAAAAATATGCAAAACTAAATATAGCTGTTAGAAAGTAAACAGTGTTAATTTTTCACAACAAATACATAGATTAAAAGATAAAAGACAACTGTTCACCAGAAATAGAGTTTTATTTGCACAGCTACTTTTCAGTGAAAAATTCTGTCCTTTAATATTTCTACAATCATGAAGCTATTTCTGCATATGGGTAGAGTTGTTAAAATTATCTATGTTCATAAAATTCATGTTTTCAGTTATAAAGTTGCATACCATAAGCATACAAATACAACTAGCATCCCAGTTGCAATAAATAACTTACCTTTGAATAGAAAACAATAGCCTGCAGAATTTTGATCTGTTGGAAACTACTTGAATGTAAAGAAATCCATTTCTGTTTAATTTCGTAGCTTACTTCGGTATATACTTGGTATTATATTATCATGTCTTGCAAGCAATGGCCTAATTCTTTCTTCTTCAGTTTTCTAAACACAAATCTTTGTCATGAAATCTGAATCACCAAACTTTCGGTCTGTACCTTAAACTAAAACAATTTCTTTTTCAATTATGCTGTATAAGAAAATTATAATTTTTTTTTAATGTTTTTTGGTCAGTAAGTGTTACTTCCTATTTGCTTTTATCTAGAAATTTAAGGAAATGACTACTATTCCCTTCAAACTTTGCTTTTGTGATTAAAAGATCAATGTTTAGAAACTGATCTACTTTCCATTACATCTCAAGCAGATTCAGTGCTGTGTTGCTGAAGCAGAAATATTGTTATAGCAAATATTCTGCTCAATATCACAGAATTGCTTGTCAGTTGCTTGACCTTAACCACTTGAGCATGTCCCTTAGTGGCTGACAATATATGCATCTCTAATCATGAGCAGCAGTAGTGGGAGAGCATCATAGTCATGTGTTGAGTGAGATTCTTTGTGGTTTGAATATTTGTAACAAAAGTAAAAAATTAGAAAATATTAGCCATTTTTCATACTTTCTAGGGGTAAGCAAATAGAAAAGTTGGAATTAACAGTTGCTACCCAAGGACAAATATTGTGTCACACAGTGTTAACATACTTCTTTCTCTTTTAACAAATTACAATTTCCAAAAATAAAATGTAACTACCAACATAACATAGTGTGAAATATAGCCTTGATTGTAGTTTCTCATGACTGGAATGACTTAAGCACATTTATGGAGTTCAATACTAATTTTTTCTTACATTGAAAAGCACTTTAAATCTTTAGAGAATGTAAAATTGTAGATTTAAATCAGAATATGGCTCGTACTATTCCCTCATCCCTAAAATTGTTGAAAAGCGAAGTTAACCTCAGTGGACAGAAAATAGACAAAGCGCAGCAGTTCAAACACCTGAGAGCAATCATTAATGATAATGAATTAAGACCAGAAATCCTTGTGATACAACAAAAACAATAACTGGACTAATCAAACTCCAACCAATATAAGGAGACTGAAACCTTATGATAAAAATCAAAATCAGATTCTTCCATGCACAGCGATGCTTCATCTTCCTGTATGCCTGTGGAACATGAGCTCCAACTTCAGAGAAAACTTAAAAAGATACAACCACTGGAAATTAGATTCTACCCTAACATTGTGAGCATCTCATAATCAAACCACATTCATTACAAACAAGTGGGATCTGGAAACCATTCAGCATTACATTGGCATTTATGAAGACCTTCTCACAATTGTGAAGCAATAAAAGCAAAGATAGTATGGCTGTGTAACAAGATCTAGTATCCTTGCAAAGACTATTATTTATCAAGGAAATTTAAAAGCGCAAGTAGGAGAGACAGACAAATGTAAAAAAAGAATGTACACATGACGTTAAGGAATGGACAAGCAAATCAAGAGCAGAGTTCAAGCTCTGACAGACAGCAACAATAGATGGAGTAGGCTGGAGTAAATGTGTCACAATGGTGCTCCTATCATATTAATATAATCTGAGGGCGCAAGCAAGCAAAATGTATCAAAATTATCTCATAACTGTTTTGGGGCAATTTAATTCATCTTTATAACAGATATTGAAAATAAATATAAAAATAGATTTATTTTTATCATTTTACAGGTCAGTGAGATGATAGAATTGATAAGGTGTTGGAAAAAGCCTTTCAGATTTTAGTTATATCTCTTTATATCATAAGTTCAAACTCTGCCTGCATTAAATTTTTACAATTTATTTTTCCTGAACTGTTGCATGAATTATATAACCAAAGTACTATAATAAAAAAATGTATAAAGTGCAACCAAATATAAATTAATCAGTAAAAATTGCATTGAATTTCTGAGATACTACCAGTGCATTTATTAAAATATTACTTGCTAAAATACTTGGTTTTAACCAAGTTCTAAAATGTATTTCCATGAAAGTTGTTTACACTTTGTCTCTTCATTAAATACACCATTTAGTAGCTTTACGCTTATTTCCCTTGAGATTTTATAGTTGACTTTTAGAATTTTATGATCATTAAATTAGAAACAAGAGTAAAATTTAAATAAGAAATTAAGATTATGTTTTATGTTTTATCTTTTACTTGTTTCAGTCACTGAATCATGGCCATGCTGGGGCACCACCTTAATGGGTTTAGTTGAAAAAATCCACCCCAGTACTCATTTTTTTTTAAAGCTTGGTGATAGGTAATATTTTATTGGTCTCTTTTTACTGAACCAATAAGTTACATGGACACTTATAATTATTTCTCACATAAGCACAATACATACAAGGGTATGCTGAAAAGTTCCTGGCTTCAGGGCTATTGTGAAAGGCCAGGTTGGAGGACCAACCTTCTGAGTTCTTTTACAAGGCTTAGTAAAACTGAATGACTACTGCAATAAGTGTGTGAATCTGAGAGAAATATCATCATCATCATCATCATCATCGTTTAACATCCGTTTTCCATGCTGGCATGGGTTGGACGGTTTGACTGAGGACTGGCAAGCCAGTAGGCTGCACCAGGCTACAATCTGACCTGGCAAGGTTTCTACAACTGGATACCCTTCCTAGCGTCGACCACTCCGAGAGTGTAGTGGGTGCTTTTTACATGCCACCTACATGAGAGTCCGTCGGGGGGCACTGGCATTGACCACGTTCGGATGGTGCTTTTTACATGCTGTTGAATAAACTCATAATTAACTGATCCTCCTATATTTTCTTCAACCCAAAGTCAGGAACTTTTCAGCACCCTCTTGTATGTGTGTATTAGTGATACACACATAATGCCTTATAAGCATTGATTTAATCCCTTGCAGATGGGAAGTGATACTGACCGCATCAAAACACTGTATGTGTGAGCAGTGCAATGTCTCACTCTGTGCAGCATTATGTTTTGAAGTACACCACACTGAGATGAAACTGCAAATACACAGTAAAATTCCTTGTATGATAAATTCTGTAGATATTGAACAGCCTAATACTGATGCACAGCACAGACTGTCAGTACTAATCCGTCTGTAAGGGGTTAAGAGAGGAAAAGTACATTGACTGACTGTAAATCATATATCCATTGCCTACTAGATAACAGTGCTACTAATTAGCACTACTTGTTAATCTTTTTCTCTTGAATACGAAGCATAAGCATTTTCCTGTTTTTTCTTCACCACCTGTGTCAGATAATTGGTCGTATGTATAGCATTAGGGAACCCATTTCTTTTTTTCTTGTCTCAAATTGGTGCTTATAATATCTAATGTCAGTTGGGGGCATTTGATCATGATGTTATTTGCTTTTGTAAACATTGAATCAAACTGAGCTACCTTATGTTGGGCATTTGACATTGGTCATACACAATACATATGGAGTTTAACCTGCCCTACTAGATGATTCATTATATAGACAAAAATGCATCAAGAAGCATACATACATACCAAAATGTGTGTGTGTGTGTGTGTTCATGAATATACATAAATATGTAACTTATTAAAGAGAGAGAGAGAGAGAGAAAGAGAGAGAGAGAGAAAGAGGTGTTACCAGGCTGTTTAATCAGTAACACTATGACTCATCAAGAAATTGAATCCTTTGAGTGGGTCTATTTCATTTCTCTCTAAAATTAGTGTTTATAACAACCTTATATCATTTTACATACATACATGGATATATATATATATATATATATATATTATAGGCGCAGGAGTGGCTGTGTGGTAAGTAGCTTGCTTACCAACCACAGGGTTCTGGGTACAGTCCCACTGCGTGGCACCTTGGGCAAGTGTCTTCTACTATAGCCTCGAGCTGACCAAAGCCTTGTGAGTGGATTTGGTAGATGGAAACTGAAAGAAGCCCATCGTATATATGTATATGTATGTGTGTGTATATGTTTGTCCCCCCCAACATCGCTTGACAACCAATGGTGGTGTGTTTACATCCCCGTAACTTAGCGGTTCGGCAAAACAGACCGATAGAATAAGTACTAGGTTTACAAAGAATAAGTCCTGGGGTCGATTTGCTTAAGTAAAGGCAGTGCTCCAGCATGGCCACAGTCAAATGACTGAAACAAATAAAAGAGTAAATGAGTGTATATATATATATATATATATGAGTGAGAACCTAACATGCATATAAAAGCTCTCATGTCATTATTTGGCTACCACATGATAACCTACAGTAGGGTTATCCTACTGTAGGATAGCCTACAGTAGGGTTAATTCCAGGGCTAGATACACATGTTGGACTCCTCTTTGTATAAGATCAATACAAAGATAATATAGCATGAGAAGAATCCAACAGGAATTAATCATATTCTGCCCTGATGGAGGACCTACTCATGGGTGTTTCTGAGCTGCATTCAACTGTTTAATAATTATAAAGAATGTGCTTCTATAATGGTTTTTGAATTTAAACTGAGCAACTTAAAACAGGTGTGCAGTGCAGAAACAAATGATGTGATCCTTATATATATATATATATATATATATATATATATATATATATATATATATATACATATATATATATATATATATATATATATATATATATATATATATATATATATACATATATATAATTTTATTTAGTCAAGGAACTGAATTCCCTTAAGGGATGCAAGCACCCTAGTTCTCCGGTATATGCCAGTGTTAAGTGAAAACCAAGTATATTAGTATTAGTTTATCATTGAACCATATTTGTATTTAAAAAACTTTATGAATGTAAAAAGGAAGAAAATAGAAAAATTTGACATAATTTATTCAAAGACATTCGAATTCATGTAGAGAAATTCCTGCCTACAGCTGTTTCCACACCCAATCAATTTAATTACAGAATTTCAAATTCCCATATTTGAAACCAGTCAATTGGGTATTTCTTTAGGGAGAATTTCCAAAAGTAAGTTACATTTCCACATGTAGGCTAACTTATGACAAACTCAGTTGTGTGTGTTTTCTTGAATGCAAGAAAACACATGCACACCTAACGTCTGTACGTCAATTTTTTTTTTCTTCCTCTTCTCTCCCTCTCTCTCTCTCTCTCTCTCTCTCTCTCTCTATATATATATATATATAAATTTAATAATGAGGGTAGAAATTGATATTAATCAATTAAAACCAGTAGCCTAGCATATCTTTAAAAAAATCCGAAGATTTAAAGTGTAAGACAGGGATAAGGGAGATGAGAGAAAAACGATGAGTTTCTTTGGTCTTGTTAATATTACAAGTATTATTGTTATTTATTGTTATTATTATCATCATGATCATCATTATTACTTTAAAGATTACTACATGTATTTCTTAACATTTGACATGCTTCGGAGGTCAGACAAAATTTACCCTTCATAACTCCCCTCCCTCTTTCCCATTCAATTTAAATGACTTGCAAATGTGCCTCAGTAAGTGAACATATTTCAAGTAAAAACCAAGAAAAAGACCCTCTAATAGTATGTTAATTTAAGTTCACAATCCTATTTATTCTGAAATCAGATTTGTTTCGACATTCTGTATGTCACTTTCCTTCACAACAAAAAAGCAGTCTAATACGCACGCCATTGTCCTAGTTTCCAATTTTGGACTCAAGAGGGTGACAGACATAATTATGAAATATCATAAGTATGATAACTCATTTAATGTACACTTTTCATGCTTGACGAGTTTGTGTGGTTGTTATTCGTATTTTTCTCTACCTTTGTGCAAAATTTCATGTCATTGCAACGTGGTGGTCACACACACACACAAAAAAAAAAATAGTGTAATTTTAAATGTCTGCATCCCTGCCTATTAAAATGTTTTTTTTTTTTTCATAGCTATAATTCTGAGAAACGAAGAGCCTGTAATTTTTAACCATTGAAATAAATAAACAGCCCGCTTTGACACCACATTACTTTTGGTCTGCATTCAAGAAAACCCTATGCATTTCACCTCTTCCCCCTTCTCCATGTTATCATAAAGTGCCTTAAGAATATTCTTCATGGATAATGTTAAACTTTAGATCATGCCCATGTAAAAACTTCAGTTGACCCTGTGACTGCTGGCAGTTTACATCATATAAAAGTTCAGCTAACCTTGTGAACCTACAGGCAGTTCAGATGCATTGAACTTGTCATGACAACTCATTCCCTTTGATCTGCAAACATGGAAATGATATATTTCACCTCCAGCTCACTATTGTTGTCACACAATATTCATTTCACATTGGCTTATAGATGGTTCTATCATGTTATATATTAATTCTGGTGGGTAGAGAGTAACATGTACATCTGTCATAGAGTAACCATAGTTTGTAACACATTAATCAGTAAAATTTCTATTTCATTCAGCATTCTAGCTGTACATTAACTAAATTATGTTCTCAACATACACTGACTATAATTTTTAGAAATATATATTCTTTTATCTTTTTACTTGTTTCAGTCATTTGACCGCAGTCATGCTGGAGCACCGCCTTAAAAGGTTTTAGCTGAAGAAATCGACCCCAGGACTTATTCTTTGTACTTTGTACTTATATTATATTGGTCTCTTTTGCCAAACTGCTAAATCACAGGGACATACACACACCAGCATCGGTTGTCAAGCGATGGTGGGGGAACAAATACAGACACACGCACACACACACACACACACACACACACACACACACACACATGATGGGCTTCTTTCAGTTTCTGTCTATGAAATCTACTCACTGATACTCTTTATGTGGCATCATCATCAACAGGGCCACCAAGTAACTTGCAAGTAAAAAACGCCTCAACTGGAAGTGGGAAGTAATATTGAGGGAGTGACTCTGTGCCAGTTGATGAGAGATTAAAATTACATAGGGATAATAATAGGTGTTTTGCTGTACAAACAGAAATTGGATATTAACTTTTGAAGTTAATAGCATACTCTGATTTATAAAGAAGTTTGTTAATGTCAAAAATATAATCTTAATAAAATCTCCAATACATGAGTTAATATTCTCAGTATAGTTGCTACTTTCATCTCTTATAGAGATTTTCTAACTATCTATTTTGTTTGTTGTAAGATCAGTGACTGATTATCTCTTATTTTTCTATATATTGTGAGTTGGAATGAACTACTGCTATCTCTAATGGACAGGTGTTCAGCACTGAAGATGGGCAAAATAAAAAACCCAAACCAGATGGTCTGCTGGTCCTATCAGATCACTGGAAGATGGTAGGGGTTCACTCCCCTGCTTGCAATATATATCAGGTGCGGATTGCATCAATAACCATCAAGAGGAAGCTTCCTCTTGGAGTTAAAAATGGTAGTAGCATCAGTTTCTACAGACAGTCTTGTTGAAATGGTGACAAACATTACTTCTATATAAAGAATAATAAATATAAATGACAAAATATAATAATATACAGCTTGAAATATCTATATAATTATCTGCTTGTTCATTCGCCTTTATGCTTTGTTTAGTTAGAGAGATGGAGGGGGAGTGAGTGTGAGGTGGAGTAAAAGTGAGAGAGAGAGGTGGGGAGGAATGTGAGTAGAAAAGATAGAAGAGAGGAGTATAATGATATACTAAGGTCATATACATCACATGGTTAGTAGAAGGGAGAGGTGAAGAGCAACAGAAAAAGACAGTGAGAGAAAGAGAGAGAGAGAATGAGGGTGAAAGAAGTATTAACGATGTGTGGTAGGGTGGGGAGGGAAAAGTAAAGAAAAAGTGATATGTTTAGGATACAATATTTAGCAGAGAGTGATGTTGATGTTCTGGTGGTGAGATTAAAGAAAGGTAGACAGAGAGATATGAACAAGGGAGGAAATTATGTTGAGAGATAGAGAGACAGAGAGCATTCGTATTGTCAGAATAGAGACACAGTGACAGTAAGAATAAGTAGATAAAAACAAACAGCCGAACTGAAATAAAATGAGCTTTTGTTACTGAAGACTATAGTGGTGATTATGATGGTGATGGTAGTGTGTTGATAGTGAAAAGTATTTCTTTTTATTGAACTAAATCTGTAATATTATTCTTCTACCTGTTTGTTCACACTTTACTATTTAGTTTGTTAGCGAGGATGAGGAAGATGAGGAGGTGGAGTGAGAGAGAGGAAGAGGGAATGTGAGACTGATTGAGAGGACAGATAGCCAGCTGGTGCATTATGCTGCTACTCATGTGATGAGTGGACATGAGAGGTAAAAAGAAAGAGAGAAATATAAAGTGCTTAACAAAGGGAAATTTTAAAATCATGTAATATATTATTGTGACTGGGAGTGAAATAACTTAACAAAATAAAAGCATAAATGCAAATCTTCCTCTCTTTCTTAATGTCACTTAATCTTTTTCATTCTGTGGAATTTCCATGGGCCCCACTAGCCTTTAATAATTTCTAAATTTTTTGGAGTGGGGCACAAGTCTGCATCTTAATGGCTCTGCAACCAGTATGCCATGGCATACTGGTGTGCTACATGACGATGCTAGGTGTACTGCAGTATAGCCTGGATATAATTTTTTTTCCCTATGCTTTTAGTTATATTTTTAGGTCAGGTGTGCAGCCATATTTTGAGAAGAATATATATGTACCGCAAGTGAAAAAGGTTGCAGAGTTCTGGGCTAGGTCATATGACAATTGTATAGAAAAGAAGCAAGGATGTATTTATTAACTAACAGTAACTACATAACAGTTGGGCTTTAGCAAAGCACTATATACACAGATTTATTTGATTAATATACAGGTGTGGCTATGTGATTAAGAAGCTGGTTTCCCAACCATCTGACCTTGGGTTCAGTCCCTCTGCATGGTACCTTGGGCAAATGTCTTCATCTAAAGTCTCAGACTGCCTAAAGCCTTGTGAGTGAATTTCTTGGATGTTCTGCGAATATTAATTCTCATGGACACATATGACATATCCAGAAAAGTAATTTATCTCTTATTTTACTATGCTTTAAACATTTATATTAAATATATAATTTGCTGTAAGGATGTATGAATGTAATTAGTCTTCAAAAATAAACTAGATAGAAATACTGTGATAAAAATGTGCTGGTCGTGTTTTTATAGCCAGATACCTTTCCTGACACCAAACAATTTAGATGCTCTCTACAAGCAAAAGTATGGTGTACCTTTTATAAAACCTAGGATGTGCATGGTGTGTGTGTATGTGTGTGCGTGTGCATGTGTGTGTATAAGACAGACAGAGACAGAGACAGCTTGATGGATATTTAGGCTAAGATCAAAGTGTAGTAATGTGCAATAAAATTCAAAGTTACAGAGTAGAGGTAGTTGTCTTCATGAAACCTGGACAGAAGTTTCAATATGTGTCGTCTTTATATATATATATATATATAAGAAATGAGGGCAGGGAATCGTCAATTAATAATAGAATTAACAATTAACAAATTTGTTCTATGTGTGCCATAAATATCGCCATCCGTTTTAGAGAAAAATTTGTAGTTTAGAATTAGTAGTTCTTTGACTGCTATTTCTAAATTTTCAGTATGTTGGAGAAGCAACTCAATTGCTAATCCCTTATATTTATGATGATATATATATATATATATATATATATATGCACACATGCATGCATATATATGTATGTATGTATTTTACACACATACTCACACACACATATATATATATACATATGTGTACACACACACACACAGATATAAGTTATATAACAATATGAATAATATATAAATATATGCATATATCCATGCATATATGTACATCTGTACCTACATCTATATGTATATATATATATATATATATATATATATATATATATATATATATAGTTATTTCTAAGTTTTAGACACCTACTTCAAAGAGAACTAATGGGTATTGTTTTTTTTTTATTCTGCCTTATCAGAAATTGAGGAAATAAAATTGTTATAATTTTAAACTATAAAATATAGCAGAATGTAACTTAAAATCAAAATAAAGAAAAATATCATCTGTTCTTTTTAGGGTAAATAATGAAATAATTGGCTGTTATGTTTCAGTGAGACAGTTTGAGAACATTTTTGAACAAATGTTAAGGTTAGACAATAAGAAAAATAAAGCAAAATAAAATCTTCAGTGCTAAATTAGTTGTTTTATCCCAACAAAAATCATATTGTTTTATTTTTTTAGCAATCATTCATGCTCGTACGTATTTAATGCATGTGTAAGAAAACGGGTTTATAAAAAGTTTCCACAGAGTTCAATAAATGTACTTATTATTCTGACCAAATAAAATGCTGTATATAAATAGAGTATTGCAAGAGAAATATCCAGTGAATCCTTCATATTTCAAAATCATTTAGAATTTGTTTTTAAGAAGTAATTGATCCTCCAAAGTAAGATATTTCAGGTAATAATTCCCTTCAGAGAGCCATTTTGACAAAACAGTATTATATATATATATATGTGTGTGTGTATGTGTGTGTGTGTGTGTGTGTATGTGTGTGTGTGTGTATGCATGCATGCGTGTGTATGAGTGTATATGTGTTTGTGTGTGTGTATAAACTTACTTGGATGCATGGCGTCCAATCAAATAATAAATAGTAAATAATATATATAGTATACACACACATACACACATGTATATATACATGTATATATGGATACAGGATGTCAATAACGGTTCAAATAGCATGAAATACGTAAACAAACGAGATAAATATATAAACAATGAAAAAAATGGAAAACAGGACAAGTAAACAGAGAAATGACTCTTCATCAGTTGCCGGCTGTCTATTAACTCCTCATTTCGAACATTCAACAACAATATGAGTCTTCAAAGACAGTTGTTGCCATAAATTCTAAAATAAAATTTAGGATTTGTGGAAGATCAAAGTTGGGGATAAAAACATGACAGTGGAGACATACAAGGAAACTGAATGGAAACAAACATAGAGGGTTGTTAGACCAGAACGAGAGGAAAATATTGAACACTGAGAAATATTTTTTTGAAAAGAGAAAAGATAGAAGAAAGAAAAAAACGTCTGCTCTTTTGAACGTCCATGCAGGAAAAGAAAGATGGGCGATGGTCATGTGTGAGCTATGAGAGAGAGAGAGAGTAAAAAGAGAAAGAGGGTGGAGAGAAAGAGAGAGAGAGAGATAGAGAGATAGAAGAGGTGAAGGAGGGAGGAGGAGAAAAAGGGAATTAGTGAAAGACGGAGGAAGGAAAGAATATAGAGAAGAGAACTGCATCAAAAAGGGGAAGATAAACTTATTTGGAAATGGACACATAGCGTATTAAATAATAAATAGTAAATAATATATAGTATACATACATACACACACACATATATATATATATATATGTATATATATATATATATATATATATATATATATGTATATATATATGTATATATATACATGCATATATGGAAGAAGAAGAAGAAGAAGAAGAAGAAGAAGAAGAAGAAGAAGAAGAAGAAGAAGAAGAAGAAGAAGAAGAAGAAGAAGAAGAAGAAGAAGAAGAAGAAGAAGAAGAAGAAGAAGATAGCTGCATGAATTTGAGACCCCATTAATGTTTCTGGAGATAAGCTATCCAGATGTAACACATTATTATCCAAACAAGTACTCTGCTGCTGCAATCTAAAAGAGTAATATCAAAATTGAATGCTGGCAGCTTTATGTATGACATCAAGGTTCTCAAAGACTTCACATTGGGATTTCTTTGTATGGATTAAAGATGAATTTGTGAGGTCTGTGACTTCGTCAGCAGACATTTTCTATCAATTAAAAACTGACAGACACAGTTTGTAGTTCCCACAACAGTTAAATCCTTTGGCCCAATACCTGAATAATTAGATTCAGCAGCAGTTAATCTTCTTGATATATATAGAAATGGATGGTTATCTTGCAATAAAATCACAAATAGAGATTACTCATTAGCATCAATCCTCAGCATGACATCCTTGATGAAAGCAATTATACTCACAATCTCTCTTGGTAGGAACAATTTTCAAATAACTGAAAGCCATTGCTTGAACATTTGTCTAACCAATTCAGTGCCTTTCTTTACAGCCTGCTTGTAAAATTAACATGCAAGTGGCTGATCACTCCACAGACAAGCATACCTTTATAGTTTGTCATTTTCAAAATATTTGGGCAAATACTTGGATTGGGCTGTATTGCCTATGTTCAGTCCACTGCAGGACAAAGGCCTCAGCCTCTTTTCTCCCCCCAGCTAAGGTCTGATGTGGAGGCTGTAAATTTGAGCTGAAGATCATACTGGTTTCATGAATCTATTTTGCCCCACTGGCTCAACATGGTTTGGCAGAGAGATACAGTTTTTATTCTCCCAGAAGTCAATTACATCGATCCCAGTGCACAACTGGTTCTTATTTTATTGATCCCAAAAGAATGAAAGGAAAAGCTGGCCTCAGGAGAATTTGAACTCAGGACATAAGGATAAATGAAATTCTGCTAAGCATTTTACCTGACATGCTAATGATTCCATCAGCTCACTGCCATATGGTGGTGAACAGCACAAATGTTTATTGACCATAAAAACTCCATCAATCCTAAAAAGGACTCAGATTAATTCTTTCAGACGTTGGGGTATGGAACATTTAATATTTCCTGGACCAAACATCATTCTGGAGAAATGCCTTTCTTTGAAACAGAATATTTCCAAAATGATCGATCCAGTATAGTCTTGGTTCAATTCGCCCTCAGAATTTACTTCTAAACATACTTAATCCAGATAGATTATTTTATTTTTTATACCACCCCATATCATACTGTATTTATTCAAACCCTAGTTCTCGCATGCTCTTTTGAATTCAAAAGTCTATTCAATTGAATAGCCAAGCTTTCATACAGAATTTAAAAATCCATAGTTGGAATGTAAAATGCATGCAATCGCTAAAACAGTATTAGCATACTTAAGACATCATATCTTACACACATGAAGGCATCATCTTACGCTTGTAAAGGCGTATGGCTCAGTGGTCAGAGTGTTGGGCTCACAATCATGAAGTAATGAGTTCAGTTCCTGGACCAGGCTGTGTATAGTGTTTTTGTGCAAAACACTTTATTTCACATTGCTCCAATTCACTCAGCTGTAGAAATGAGTTGTGATGTCACTGGTGCCAAGCTTTATTGACCTTTGCCTTTCCCTTGGACAATGTCAGTGGCATGGAGAGAGGAGGCTGGTATACATGGGTGACTACTTGTCTTCCATAAACAACCTTGCCCAGACTTGTGCCTTGGAGGGGAACTTTCTAGGTGCAATCCCATGGTCATTCATGATTGATGGGGGTCTTTACATTTTACCCTTACACATTGCAATGGTTGTTTCTGTATGAGCTGTTAAATCACAGTCTTTATTATTAGAGTCTGGAATGTCATTCAAAGCTTGAAGGATTGATTCTGCTTTTTGATCACTATCAATATCTGTCATCATTTACTTGATCTTTATGAGTGATTATATGCTGTTCTCCCTAAGAATCACTGCTATATTATTTTATACTTGAGATATAAATCTAGCATTTTATAGTTCACCATTTCTTCATTGTCAAAATGAAATTGAATCTACAGTTTCTTAAGACATTGTTATTGGTGGTTGTATTTTTCTATCCATTAAGTGAGGAATGTTTCAACAACACAATAGCATTGCAGTTCAGATGTGCATTAATAGAAACATTATTTGATTACTGGGCTTTTAAACCTATATTAACACTTATTACCATTAGTTCAGCAATTCCATTTGATTCTAGATGATAGGGGAACATTTTCATAAATGTTCCTTTGATCAGATCAAGCCACACACACAAGCCATTATCACAAAATTCTCAGGACATTACCATAACATTCTCAAGAATAGTCATACATAATGTTCCTGAAACACCATTTTTGGCATGCATACCACTTACTTGCTTAACTGTTTCTACATTATTCTAAAACATTATTAGTTCTGGCCACCAAAAGTATGTATCAACATCAGGAATCCTTCTAAATTCTTAAAATAAGCTGAGTCAATATCTATACATAACCATGCTTTAATTCCTTTCAGTCATGGGTGCCCTGTGCAATGCAATTCTGGTTTAATTTTTGTACATGTCAGATATCTTACATGTCATTCAATATCTTTACAATAGCCTGTCCACCATGTTTGCAATTTCAACAGATTTCTCACAATTGTGTCACACTGTACATCATCATAATACACACACTTTATCATTAATGTTTTCTAAATTAACTGCACCTCTTGCAATTGAGAATTGATTTTTCTCAAACAGATCTGTGAAACAATCGCTTCTCATTTACACAAGATACAGTTAACTTTTTGAAGTTACTTAAAATACATACAACAAAACAATTAGTAGTTGTTTACTGTCAACTTAATGTGACAGACCTGTTAAGGGAATCACACTGCTGCTATTTAGCCCTAGGAAGCTAGACCGCTTCCTGTTGGCCTTGACACATTTCCTGTGTCCTTATACAGGAAGTGGTCTAGCTTCCTAGGGAAAATAGCAGCAGTATGATTCCCTTAATGAGTCTGTCACATTAAGTTGACAGTAAACAACTGCTTTATCATAACACTAATTATAAATCTCTGTGAGATTTATCTTAGATCATTTCTAAAAAAAAACAATTAGTATTATTCATAAAATTCTTTTTAAATATACTAAAAAAAAAAAAATCATTGGTAGTCTCCGACTTTATATGTTAAGGTTTTATAACCTCTTTTCAACAAGGTAGATAAAAGAATAATCATTATGAGGGCATTAATCCAAACCAACATTTTAAGTAAATTTCTGTAATGATAATGTAGCAACATTTAATGCTCCAAATTCCTTCACATAATATACTTCATTATCAAATGCTTCAAATATGTGCAAATGTCACTTTCAGTAAACTTCACTTCACTCACTGGCACACCATAGGTTATGAGGATAAGGGTTCCAGTTGATCTAATCAAGGAACAGCCTGCTTGTAAAATTAACATGCAAGTGGCTGATCACTCCACAGACAAGCATACCTTTAATGTAGTTTTCATGGAGATTCTGCATGACACAGAATGTGACAAGGCTCGCCCTTTTAAATTATAGGTACAACTCATTTTTGCCAGCTGACTGGACTGGGGTAAAATGGAATAAAGTGTCTTGCTTGAGGACAGACGTCACTGGGAATTGAACTCATGACCTTATGATCATGAGCTGAATGCTCTAACCACTAAGCACATGCCTTTACATTCAGTAAACTACAATAGTTGATAAAAATAAATTTTAGTGGTTTGTGATGTAGGACAGATTTAAATTCTCTGAGAAGCATAAAATGCCATGCTCTTTGAGATATCTCAAAGTTGCCAAAGCTTTTGTTTCAAAATTGGGCAACTTAAGGCAACAAGCTAAAAGAATCATTAACAACTGAACAAAAAATGCTTAGTCGAATTTTGTCCATCTCTATGTTCTGAGTTCAAATTTCACGGAGGGCGACTTTGCCTTTCAACCTTTCAAGATTCGTAAAGTAAGTACCAGTTAAGCACTGGGGTTGATGTAATTGTTTAGCTCCTTTCCCCAAATTTCAGCTCCTGTGCCTTTAGTAGAAAGCAGTATTTGTGCATCTTGTTTATATGTGTTTATTACTCTGGATGAGTACAGTACATAATGGCCTTCTTGTGAAAATATTCTTCATATAGCCTTTTTACTTGCATCAGTTGCAAAAAGTTAACCATTTTTGTGGCATGAAAGAATAGGCAAAATACCCTTGCAGATCATTTCTGTGTGTCCTCAAAGGACCAGCTGAAGGATGCCCTGGCCTATGAATGGATTATCATGCGGTTTATCAACCAAGCCAAGTATACAGTTGTGTCTGCCTGGTCATCAAAGCTGATATGAGGTGTCAAGTAAAATTAGCATGATACACACCAGCTCATAAACTTGCTCTGTAGTAAATGGGCCAACACAATGCAAGCATAACAGAAGCATCAGCTGTGACTCACCTCTTTGTTACCTTTGTAGCACTGAGTGTGATTTGGAGATATGAGGAAAAGGAGGATTCAGAAGACAGAATTTTGTTGAAGACCACATTAGATGTTTACAAACAGTAAAGGATTTTTCCTCAATGAATTTGAACCCTTTGAAGGCCAACTAAACCAAGAATTACACAGGTGTACTTATGATGAGTGGCAAGTGAGCAGAGTACTTTGACTTGACCCAGCTGGTGGGTTTTCACCTATCTTTGGATGAGTTGCCTAATTTGCATTATGCTTTTAACAAACATATCTTGTCTGAGTTTTTTCATTTATATCAAATTTTTTATGTATAAATTGTCTAATGATTAACAATCCCCTCATTTTATATAATTTTGTCTTATCCATCCCTACATGTCTTTGTAGTCTATGTATCTATTTTAATGTATGACTGCATGGATAAGTTCTTGTGGTCAAAATAATACATAGAACATAAAGAACCATAAGTGAACATTGCATTTAGTTACTGCTCTTTACATTGAGTTAGTCTGTCTCTTTCATCATTCCAGGGTTGTTAAAATATGTACTGAATGGGTAAGTCAAGTTCCAAAATTGATATAATCAACTGTTCTCTTCCCCACATATATGATCTTCTGTCTAATTAAGAAATCACTGCTAAATTTATTTCAAATTACAGTGGAGATAGCCTAGAAAGCCAAACAACATGACTTGTAGTTGTTAGATGTTATTGTTGTTCTTTAACCTCTTGCCAACCTTGATTGCACTAATCTATAATCAAAAACAATTGATAAGTCCAACTGGATTTTGTAGGTGGTGTTTGTCTCTCCTTGTTTAAGACAGTTGAATTCGTTCTGAGAGAGATAGAAGCTATTTTTAGCAGGTCTTGCAACCACACGGCTACACCCTTGTGGCTTATATCTCACAAAATTTTGTACAGAGTTCTGAGTTAAAAATACCAAGATCAAATTAGCATTTCAAACAATGAGGTTAATGAAAAAATATAACAGCAACTAATATATTTGACTACATTAATGGTATTCTTCTCCATGAAAATTGCCTGTTAGTCTTGTTCAAATATTTTACTAATTGCAGTATTTCAAAATAATTAACTGTTTGAGATTAGGATCTTGAACATATATCAACTTTAAAATTGTTAGACCTACACAAAGCAAATTTAGAAGAGATAAACAACGTTTTCTTCTGAATCTTAATTTTGACAGAATTCCTACTACCATAATGTGGTAGAGTGATTGAAAACAACCAGCTTGTATTAATTATTGACTTCTTGCACCTGCAAAGATATTTGAGCTATGTCTTGAATATAGTGTACTTTAACCACCCTCTCTTCATATATGTTACAAATTTACATTCATGATTACACACAAATTTACAAACAGACATACACTTTTCTCTTCACTTGTGGATCTTTTGATAACTGTACATAACAACACTTGATGTACAACTTTAGTCACAGATGGAATATACAAATCTCGGGTTTGAGAGACGAGATATAATACTGCATACATCTTCCTTTTTTGCTTCACTTGATAGTGCTGAGCAAATTTTCCATCCATATTTGCAGTCTTCTCAAACAGTGGGGTCATCGAATGAATGGCTAATAGCAATATTCTTCGATCTTGAAGAATTAATGTTGTTTTTCTTCCAAGGAGTCTTCAACAGACTTTTTGAGTCAACTCTTTGATACTCCAAGTGTTGGCTATACACACATATGTACACATACACGTGTGTGTGTGTGTGTGTGTGTGTGTGTGTGTGTGTGTGTGTGTGTGTGTGTGTGCGGGCGTGTGTGTGTGTGCGGGCGTGCGTGTGTGTGTATGAACAAATGAGTGGATGAATAAATGATTGAATGAAGTAGAGAAGAAAATGTGCTGAAATCTTTATGATAAAACTTTATGGCAGAAGTGGAATAATAATGTAATCAACTGATTACATTTTTCTAAAGATGTCATGACTCTGTAATAAATGATGTTTTATTTTTATTACTTCATAAACAGCTGACATTGATGCTGCTGTTGTTATTTCCTAATTTCAGAATTTCATAAGTAGATGTTGATAATAAGAGATGAGGTATTAAATGAACGGCATTAACAGTAACAGGAGTGGTACTAAGTGGAATATTAATGTTCTTTTTTTATTTAATAATAATAATAAACAACTATAAATGAAATGCCAATATTTTTTGAATGAGTGTAGACTACTTATTGATCTCATGTTGTTTAGTTATTCTATAACGATATTGATATAAGAGAAATAAATTTTCAGTTGGTAATTTACAACACGTTTATCTATATGTTCACTTAAAGCTATCGGTCTGAAACTGGTGGTAATTTACAACACGTTTATCTATATGTTCACTTAAAGCTATCGGTCTGAAACTGGTGGATCATATTTACTCTTTGTGTAATATACTTTTCCTTAAGGTTATTAGTGAGTCTCCTATTTAGTTCTCAAATATCTTGAACAAGGTTTCTAAATGCACAGATTATGTCATTATTTTGAAACATCGTTTAAAATAGAAGTCTGAACCTTCAGATGAGTTAAGCTCTATTTCACAGTTTGATCATGCACACATTTTAATTGTTTTTTTTTTTTTTGTTGAGTATAATTTAGCATCATCCTTTGTGACTATACTTTTCAATGACGATGCTTGTCTTTTACCTTGTACAACTGTATGTATTCATAGAATCCAATTCATCAAGAATAATAATCCAATCTTTATTGTCTATGATTGTGAGTTGAGACGATTTGTAACATTTTTAGTTTAGATGTGATGTTTTGTTTTACTTGTCTTAGTATCAATTGACATCGTTTGTCTTAGCCATTTATCCCATCTTCTAAAGATAGTATTCAACTTTCTAATACACCAGTTTTGGTCCATAAAAAATTAAGGCCTCCTTAGTACAAGCAGCAGATCATTGGTACTGTGTTCACATTACTATCTACCAAGATCTGAAATGGGTTTGTAGTTCAAATATGTTTTATATATATTTTGTATCACTATGTAGGCACTCTCTCAGATTTTCTATTGGTTCAGGAGTGACATTTTAGCAATAATGCTCAGTATTGGGTACATGATCTGTTATTATCCACATATGGTGTAGCTCTTGGAAGGCTCTTCAACATAGTCATTGTTTTCTTCAAGTTGCTATGGGTAAGAAGATTGCATCATTGTGTTTCTTCTGTCAGGTTACTCTAACAGTGTACATGTTGACTGTCATAGATTTTAAAGCAGTGTGCAGTTAGGCTGATTTACACATTAATAGGAATGTGAATTATAACAATATACTGATATATGATGTTATTTTCAAGGCAGTGAGAGTTAGGAGTCATTCACTTGAGCTCATATAGTTGTAATTAGTATTATTAAGCATATTACTGCATATTCTATTTCTACTCTTGTACAGTATGACTAGCTATGAGGAAGAGATGTTTTATGCTAAAGTAGATCTATAGTAGATGATGATGACAATATATACATATGCAGAGACATAAAAAGAGAGAAGGGGCGAGGGAGAAGGAGAGAGGTAATGTGCATGTTGGTTGCAGACAAAGTGTACTGTTTATACAAATAATGTTGTTTGTTGCAGTCTACTGCAAGAGTATGTCTGGACTATTTGTCATTGAATAGACAGAAGGAATTATTACCCTGCTTGGAAATAGGTGAGGAATAGCATCAGGAAGGGCAAATGGCCATAAAAAAATTCTGACTTAATGATGTCTCGTCTGGTCCATGCAAGCAGGGAAAAAAAGACATTAAAATGATGACGTTGGCATATGACACACATACGTATAGTACATGTATACAATGCATATATAGATATATATATAATATGCTATAATATATAATACATATTTGTGTAATATATTAAAATATATACTATATCTTATAGTATATATATATATATATATACATGCACATAAATATCTATTTATATATGTATTTAAGTTTCTCAGTTCAGACAAAACTGTTACCATAATCATTATGAGCTGGAAAGATAAGACTACAATATAAAATATATGAGACTGTAATAAACATTTTTTGTCTAGAAATATATTTTGAAAATAAGAATGAGAAGAGCAAGAAAATTTTACTCCTTAAAGTCTATTTACACACTTCATATTAGCATTGTTTTAAATTTCAGAGCTGCAGGGCAAAAAAATCCAGCCTACATCATTATATCAAATATTCCACTGAAAATATTTTTCTCGGTTAACTATATTCACTCTTCAGTGAGTTAGTATTGATATATTTAATGGTGAGAGCATTAAAACGAAAATTAGAAATTCATATGTAGAAAGTGAATAAACAATGACCTTTTAAGTATTATTATTTTCACATTGTTAGCAGGCATAGCTGTGTGGTGAGAAGCTTGTTTCTCAACCACATGGTTCTGGGTTCAGTTCAACTGTGTGGCACCTTGGGCAGGTGTCTTCTACTATTGTCTTGGTCCAACCAAAGTCTTGTGAATAGATTTGGTAGGCAAAACTTGAAAGAAGCCTGTTGTATGTATACATATATATATATACATATAGTTGGAATTTACAAAAAAGACAAAACAAAAGACGAAGACAGGTATGTAAACAACAAACAGATGTATTAGTTTAATGCTCGGGAAGTGAGAAAGTCTTTTACGTTTCGAGCCCACACTCTTCAACAGAAAAGAACACAGAAATAAGCAGAGAGAGAAAATAAAAAAAGGTTTAGTAGTTAGCAGTGCTCTGCTAGTTATAACCACAAATGACTCTGATGAAAGTAGCCATTGGGTCATTCAATTTTTCTCAGTTGATCAATAAACCAACTGAGTAAATTTATCAGTAATGTACCTATAATGACTACTGGAAACAGCTGTAAGCCTGACTTGCTCCAATAAAGGAAAAATACGTAATGACAATTATTTAAAACTTGTTTCATATATATGTATGTGTATGTGTTTGTGTCTCCCCACCACTACCACTGCTTGACAATTGGTCTCGGCGTGTTTATGTCTCTGTTGCTTAGTGGTTCAGCAAAAGGGACAAATAGAATAAATACTAGGCTTAAAAATTAAGTTCTGGGACTGATTTATTCAACTAAAACCCTTCAAGGCAGTGCTCCAGCATGGCGGCAAATCCAGTCAAAACATTGAAACAAATAAAAGAATAAAAAAAAACTATGGGGAGCAACTGATCTAATCTTATTTTAACCTCATCAGCAAATCAGACTTCATTGTACTTGGTACATGTACATCAGCAAATCAGCAAATTGTACATCAGCAAATCAGACGTCATTGTCATCAGTAAAGAAATGATAAGAATATCAAAAGTATCACCATGTGATAATGTGTAAATTTTTTACTCTCATTTATTGTATGGGAAACAATGATTTGTCTAGAAATCAAATAATTCAATGAAATTACAAAGATAAGCCTCATCATCATTTTGTTTATTATATAGTACTTTCTATTGGCCTCCATTTTGTGTCACCTTATCTATATGGCCAAATGCTCAAAATAAAATATCTAAACAGTCTAGAATGATAGACCAATCATATGCATTTAAATATGTTGCATACTGTGACCAAAATTATTAATAGCTTTTAGCTTATTCAACACACACACGCATCTTTTATTTTTACTTGTTTTAGCCATTAGATAGCAGCCATGGTGGGCCACTGCTTGGAGAAATTTTTAGTTGAATGAATCGACCCCAGAATTTATTTTTTTCAAGCCTAGTACCTATTCTATCAGTCTCTTTTGCCAAAACACTAAGTTACAAGAACATAAGCAGCAACACCAGTTATCAAGTAATAGTGGGGGACAAACATAGACACAAAGACATGCACACACACATACATACATACATACATACATACATACATACATACATACATACATACATACATACATACATACATATATATATATATATATATATATATATATATATATATATATATATATATACATATATATATATATATATATATGTTGTACTACATGTGTATAAGGTATGACCACTAGGTGGACATCCAATATGCTAGAAAGAGGTCAGTATAATTTTTTCTGAATTTTCAGATTTTTTTTATATGCTAGGCCACTTGGTTTTAAATTGAATTAATATTCAATTTATCACCCTATATATATATATATATATATATATATATATATATATATATATATATATATTTATATAAAGGGCATTATTACAGAAAATAATAACGCCACACAGTGGACTTCTCAAAAAAACCACATTTAGTACCTAAAATGTGGTTTTTTTGAGAAGTCCACTGTGTGGCCTTATTATTTTCTGTAATAATGCCCTTTATATAAATATAAACGAATAATTATATTCTTGGGAATAGAAATTTGCCTTATGAATTTTTTTACACACTGGCTTCTTGATAAAATTCTTGTAAAAGAGTTTTATCCCTTTTTGAATTTATATATATATATATATATATATATATATAATATTTATATTTGTGGTTGGGTCGTTGATGACCTCTTTCTAGCATATCGAATGTCCACTTAGTGGTCATCTCTTCTTATACGTATAAATACATATATATATATATATATATATATATATATATATATATATATATATACACACACACACATATATGATGAGCTTCTTTCAGTTTGCGTCTACCAAATCCACTCACAAGTTTTGGGTTGGTCTGAGGCGACAGTAGAAGACACTTGCCCAAGGTGCTACACTGTAGGACTGAACCTGGGACAATGTGGTTGGGAAGCAAGCTTCTTACCATGCACCCACACCTGTTGGCTATATATACATATCCAACTAGTCCCATTCTTTCTTTCTCTCTTCCTCTTTTCTTTCTACACCTTCCTCTCTTACTGTTATTTCTTTTTTTTTTAATATTTTTTCTCCATCTTTCATGTTCATTTGGTTTCTTATTTCCATTAGAGATTAGTTACAACACATCAACCAGATATAAAAGTTAGATGGGGGGAAAAATGGCTCCAAAAGAAGATAAGCAATATCTCATGAAACATCTACAGTGGAAAAACATTAAACACAATAAGGCCATCTAAACAACAACAGCAACAACGTTAGCTAAAACATTAACCCTGTTTTATAGACCATAATAATAATAATAATAATAATAATAATAAAGAAAGTAAAATGCCAATAAATTTGAATGAAAGAATAAAAAATACCAAAAGTCTTAGTTTTCAATTTCGTTTTGGTTTCAGAGAAATGAAGTTTGCCTTTGTTTTGAGACACAAAAATTGAAAAAAAAATCTTATAATTTTTCTAATGCTACTTGGCACTTGCTATTTCTGGAAATGTTACCAGACAAGAATGATAGTTTCTCATAGATATTTTCTTCATTTGTTTCTGTTCCTAATGACTAAATTCAAGGCATAAAAATCAATAAAAACTCATACATGCATGTATATATGAATATGCACACACACACACACATGCACACACACACACACACACACATGCACACACACACACACACACACACACACACACACACACACACACACACACACACACACACACACACACACACATGTCACTCATCATTTCCTCATGGAGGCAATGACTAGTGACCGAGACCTTTGGTGATATGCATTGCTTGAGAAGACCTGTCAAGACAAGTGAAATCATAGTCATGGCCAATGTTGGTGTCACATAACTGATCAGTGGCACAAAAAAATCCCTTTCAAGTATAGGGCCTCACAGAGGCCATGTAGCCGATACTGGTGTTGCATAACTAGCAACCATGCCCATGGTACGTAAAAAGCACCTTTCAAGTGTTGGACCCCATGGAGGCATTGACAAATGACTGAGACCTTAGGCAATTGAAGGAGACCCAGCAAGCCAAGTGAAATCATAGTTGTGACAGATACTGGTATTACATAACTGGTACCCGTGCTGGTGGCATATAAAAGCGCCTATTACACTCTCAGAGTGGTTGGGACTAGGAAGGGCATCCAGCTGTAGAAACTATGCCAAATCATACTGGAGTCTGGTGCAGCTCCTCAGCTTACCAGGCCTGGTCAAGTCATCTAACCCATGCATGCATGGACAATAAATGTTAAATAATAACGCTGATGACGATATATATATATATATATACTGTATGTATGCACACACACACACACACACACACACACACACACACACACACATATATATATATATATATATATATATATATACATATATATATATATATGTACAACTTAAATACTAGATAAAGGGTAAATTTAAGAGTTTCTCTGTAGACTGAAAAAAGAAATTAACATCTTTAATTGATTTTCGAACCATATTGAGTTCTCATTGGAGCTGTCTATATCATTCTGACCAATCCTAGAGAAATTGGCAGCCAACAATCTGTTGATAGACTCAACAAATTGTAGCTACAGAAAACTGGAGCCATTGATTTGCCTATCATAATTGTTTAACACTTTATTTAATATCAGAGGGTTACACAAAGTTCTGTGCACATGCATGCATGTGCACAGGTACACACACATGCACACAAAAAAAAGCTGGCATTCCATTGGTTACAATGACGAGCATGCTAATTGATTTGATCAACAGAACAGCCTGCTCATGAAATTAAGGGGTAAGTAGCTGAGCACTCCACAGATATGTGTACCCTTAATGTAGTTCACAGGGAGATTCAGCATGATACAGAATATGACAAGGCTGGCTCTTTGAATTACAAGTACAACTCCTTTTTGCCAACTGAGTGAACTGGAGCAATGTGAAAATGTCTTGCTGAAGGACAATTCACCACCAGGAATCAAACTCATGACCATAAGCTCATGAGCTGAATATCCTAACCACCTGGCCACATCAAACTCACTACCTCATGATTGTGAGCCGAACATTCTGACCACTGAGCAATGCACCTTCAGAATGTAAAGACTGAAAAAATGCTGCTAAGCATTTTTCCCAGTGTCCTATCAATTCTACTAACTTACTGTATTTTACAATTCAATTATCAGAGCTAATTTAATGAAAAGATCTTGGCCACAAAATATCTAGCCTTATGTGTATAAAAGAAATGATTAGTAATATACTCTACAGTTAGGGCGGTGAATTGGCAGAATTGTTAGCACACCTGGTGAAATGCTTAGAGGTATTTCTGAGTTCAAATTCCGCGAAGGTCAACTTTGCCTTTCATCCTTTCAGGGTCGATTAAATAAGTACCAGTTATGCACTGGGGTCAATATAATCGACTTAATCCGTTTGTCCTTGTTTGGCCCCTGTATGTTTAGCTTCCTGTGAGCAATAAAGAAACAAATATACTTCTCCTTTTCTCCTTTTAGGGTTAATAAAATAAAGTGCTACTCTAGTACTGGAGTCAAATTAGTAGACTACAGCCTCACTAAAAATTTCTAGCCCTATACCTCTATTAAAAAAAAAAAGAAAAAATGAACATTAATCTCAATGTGCTACATGTTTTTGGAATGGGGACAACATATCTCTGCATGTCATAAGAAGCAACTGAGATGGTTGGCACGAGGAAGGGGCTAGTGAATTAAATTGATCCCAGTGCTCAACTGGTACTTATTTCATTGATTCCAAAAGCATTTGAACCTAGAGCCTAAAGATGGATAAAATTACAATAAGCATTTTGCTCATCTTTACATGCTAATGATTCTGCCAGCTTGCTGCTTTAGAAGACCTACTCATATTGGCCAAACAAACTCATTGTGACTGGACACTGCCAAATCAGTTACACCCCATGTGGTAATTGTTGCTAAAATACCACACCCTATTGAATTACAAATAACTGAATGACATTATCATCATTGAGTTTATCTACTATATGTAAAGAAATGTCACTAATGTCAAAAAAGTAATGTTAACATGGACTAAACAAAAAAACAAAAACAAAATTATGTTACTATGTTAACAAAAAAATAAATAAAAAATCAACAGGGTTCTGAATACAGAGAAGCCATTCTAAATTTGAGATAATTTATCACATTTCATTGAGGATGCCAAGTCATTGGATTGACAGACTGAACATAAGCCACTTTTGTTGGCAAATCTTTAATCTTTTACTTGTTTCAGTCATTAGACTTTGGACATGCTGGGGCACCACCTTGAAGAAAATGTAAAGAGGTTAACATGTCCTGTGTCCATGAAACTTTAAGTAATGTGAAGTTGAGTCAAACTGCTTTTAATAAATAAATAAATATAATATGAGGAACACTGTGATTTGCCTACCTCTCAGGTTCTCTTTCAGCTTCTAATATCCCACCGGGTTGCATATGAAAGGTGACCTAGCCACCTAACATATCACCAGAATCTAACAGCAAATTCCCTCTCTAGCTTGTATATCCACATGTGTCTCTCTGCCATGGCTGCCCCAAAGCAAAGAGGCCCATGCTTATTCTACTTCCACCCATGTGGCCTCCTCACTCCTGCCCTTTCAGTAGGGGCCCTCAGCCATTGACATCACTGACCCTTTACTGCTGGTTCACCTCATCCTCACAATAAATAAATAACTAAATAATTCTGCATGTTTGGGTTTGTTAAACCTCATGCCTGAAACCCAGTCTACTCACATGGCTTTGGTCAACCCAAGGTGCTAGACAGTGAGACTGAACCCCAAACCACATGTCTGGGAAGTGAACTTCTTGACTACACAGCCATGTCTGCTCCAAAGTAGAAAATCAACATGAAAGTGTCTAATAGCTTACATAACGTATGCCATAATTTATCCTTTTTCTTTAAAAAAAAATAAAATGGAAATCAATTCTGAGAAGACAAATGAAATATAAATGAAAATTGGGTTTGTAGTCATAATGTTTTTGTACATCATTTGTTCATTAACCCTGAAGCAGACTACAGTTGTAAGCAATGTATCCTGTGTCTATGTGTGTGTATGTATATATACACACACACATACATATAAATATACAAATTTGTATATATATATATATATATATATATATATATATATATATATATATATATATATATATGTATATATATATTTGCAAATGTATACATGTGTGTATAAATGTGTGTATATATGTATGTGTAAATATGTGTATGTGTACATGTGTGTAAATTTGTGTGTGTGTGTGGGTATATGTGTGCATATATATATATATATATCAAAAATGGGGAAGGAATATATACTGCTCTACATCTTAAAGTGTGCTTCTTTTGTATTTATGTTTTTACAAACACACACACACACACACACACACACACACATATATATATATATATATACATATCAGACAATTGCTTCAGTTTTTTCGATAAAAAAACAAAATGAATAAATAAATGGGAAATAAAAATTCTACAAACAGTTTTAAATTGATTTTGAAAAAAATTCTTATGTATTGGTTTTTGTTTGGATTTACCATTATATTATTATACTCTACAAAAGTTGAAACTTTATAATGTATATCTCAAAAATTTTTCTTGATGTACATTATTTCGATAAATCAGTCAGATAAATGGATTTATTGATATATCTATTGTTTTTCTAAAAATCTTCATGAAGGAAAGACTTCCCTGATATTCTCATAAAAGTGAAGGAGAAAAGAATTAATGTTCTAATAGAATTATTTGCTTATTTCTTTTTGTATGTATGCTTGGTTTGTATTGTTTTCCTTTTCATTGTTTCTTGTTACGTCTTCTTTAATTAATAGATTAATGATTAAAGATTTTAAATATGTAGGTGCATCTATATGTTTATGTTTTTGTGTTTGTGTGTGTGTATGTGTGTATGTGTGTGTGTGTGTGTGTGTGTATGTGTTTTTGCATATATAAATATATATATGAATATGTATGCTATATTTTGGGATGGTCATTTCTTTCTTGTCAAATAAACACGTGTACTATATATTCATTTTTCACTCGTTCATCATTGTTCTTATTTCATCTTACCTCCATTGTCTGGCAACCTTTCATCACACACCTGTGACCCTTCAGCAACTCTTCCATCTCATGAGTCTCCTCCTGTTCTGTTTAGTCAGTTCCAGAATAGAATGTGTGACAAAAGATTTCCAGACAATGGACATATGATGAAATAAGAACAATAATGAGCAAGTGGAGAATGAATATATAGTGCATGTGGCAAGAAAAAAATAATGGCCATCCCGAAATATAATGACATCTGTTTCAACACACAATTTTACATCAGGAATCTTGCAAAACAAATTCATAAATGATATGTATATGTCTGTGAAGGTGCATTGCTCAGTGGTTAGAGCTTTAGGCTCACAATCATGAGGTAGTCAGTTCGATTCCTAGACTGGGCTGTGCGTTGTGTTCTTGAGCAACACATTTTACTTCATGTTGCACCAGTTCACTCAGCTGTTGAAATGAGTTACAACATCACTGGTTCTAAGCTTTTCCCTTTCCCTTGGTGGTGTGGAGAGGGGAGGATGGTATGCATAAGCAACTGCTGGTCTTCCATAAACAACTTGGCCCAGACTTGTGCCTTGGAGGGTAACTTTGTAGGTGCAATGCAATGATCATTCATGACCTATTGTATAGTGAAATGGACCAGTAGCTGATCATCAAGAGAGGGTCGAGAGTGGAGCTATCAGTGATAAGTAAGACAGAAGAAGTTAGTGTATTCCTATTCCGGTATGAAGAGATACAATGGTATCTGATGACTAGTAACTATGGTGGCTACTAGTACAAAACAGCAACTACAGTACGATGGCAGTGATAAAAAAAAACATTCACACAGAGAGTTTAAACTAATTCATGTGGAAAATTTAATAACTTGACAAAAAAGAAACAAAAATCTTTTGTGCAAAGTTACAAAAATCATAAAATATGGAAGACTTGTTAGCCAGGATAGTTGAGTTGCAAAATCAACAACAACAACTCAAGGAACAATGAGAATAACAATAAGGATTGCAGCAGCAAATGTTACAACTAATGAAGTTGATAACCAAACCAGAGAAAACCTTTTCACCTGACCATGTAGCAAATTCCATAAGCAAATTCAAATATGACCCCGAAGAAGGAGTAACCTTCGAGGCTTACTTTCGGAGATTTGAACAAATTTTTGAAAAATAATGTCAGGATTGGATGGACAAAATGAAAATGTGTCTAGTTTTAAGAGAATTGGTGACAGCAAAGCATGTGAAGTATAGTAACTTCATAATGCCAAAAAAAGCATCCAACATAAATTTCACTGACACAGTTGACATTTTGTGTAAAATGTTTAGTGAAAAGAGCTCACTGTTTAATATTAGATGGAAATGTTTAAACATAGAAAAGAGCGAAGATGAAGACTTCACTACATACACAGGCAGAGTCAACGAAGAATGTGAGAGATTTAGACTGGATATGCTTGCTCCAGATACATACATACATACATACATATACATGACGGGCTTTTTTCAGTTTCCGTCAAACCAAATCCACTCACAAGGCTTTGGTCGGCTGGAAGCTACAGTAGAAGACACTGGCTCAAGGTGCCATGCAGTGGGACTGAATACAGAACCATGTGGTTGGTAAGCAAGCTACTTACCACACAGCCATGCTTGTGCCTACATTTACTTTTAGCTCTGAGCCACCCAAAACCTTGAGAATAGATCAAGTATATGGCAGCCAAAAGAAAACTGTCATTATATATATGTATGATAGTCTTCTTTTGGTTGCCATATACCTGATGTATTTTCAAGGTTTTGGGTGGCTCAGAGCTAAACGTAGAAGGCACTTGCTCAATGTGCCATATAGTGAGACTGAACACAAAACCACATGGCTGAAGGTAAAATTTAGAACCACACACACACACACACAAAAATAATCACATTAAGCTATCGCTTCCGCCTACACTTTCAAGATATGCATATCTAACAAGGGAAGGTAGAATATGTTTGTATGTTTGCATCTCCATCTGTAAGTGTGTGTTGTGTGTATAAGTTTCTCTGTGTTTGTGATTGCATATGTATGTATTGTACATGTGTGTCTATATACATAATCAAACACATTTATGTTTTCTCACGTAAAAAAAAAAGAAAAATGAAAGCATAACAAAATTGTTCACATATGCTATCACTCCAATATTGTCAACATATTCAAAGATAACATGGAAGCACTGAGCACAAACGCTTAGACAAAAAGAACTGAATAACTGAGTGAAAAATATGGCAATTCTATTCCAAACATTTTCTCCAAATAAAAAATTTCAGACAAAACATACAATGGAAAATATGAAGCAACACTATACACATGCACACACAAAAGATAAAATGGTAAATCCTTGGATTGAAATCCTAGGATGTGTCTGGCTTAAAGTAAAATTTAGACGTCTTAAAAAATAATTAACAGATATGGCCTTGTGGTTATGAAGCTTGTTTTGCAACCACGTGATTTTGAGTTCAGTCCCACTCTGTTCACCTTGGGCAAGTGTCTCCTACTTTTGCCTCAGGTCAACCAATGATGTGTTTGGTAACTGGAAACAGTTTGAAACTTGTCATGTGTATGTGTGTGTGTGTGTGTGCATGTGTGTGTGTGTAATGTATGTGTGTGTATGTGCATGTGTGTGTGTGTGTGTGCGCGTGCTTCTGTATATGGTGTATATGTCTTTTAACTTGTGTTTTTACACCTCCTCTTCAGACTTCTTGACAACCAGTATTGATTTGTTTAAATCCCCATAGTATTAAGTGGTTCAGCAAATGAGATTGATAGATTAAGTACCAAACTTTCAAAATTGTATTTGGGTCAATTTGTTTGACTAATCCCATCTAGTCAGTGCTCCAGTATGGCTACAGTCCAATGACTGGAACAAATAAAATATAAAAGATTTGTCATGCATTATAGTAACACAAACTTCATAATGACTATTCTCCTGTTCTTGTAGTTTTGCTGTGGAATGAAGGACAATGCCATCAAGATTCATGTTTCTGACACATCATCTACTCATGAAAATTATGCCTAAATTGTCTAGTCTGTTGATGTTCATATCCTGCACTGTTTAGGCGCAGGAGTGGCTGTGTGGTAAGTAGCTTGCTTACCAACCACATGGTTCTGGATTCAGTCCCACTACATGGCACCTTGGGCAAGTGTCTTCTACTATAGCCTCGGGCCGACCAAAGCCTTGTGAGTGGATTTGGTAGACGGAAACTGAAAGAAGCCCATCTTATATATGTATATGCATGTGTATGTGTGTGTTTGTGTGTCTGTGTTTGTACCCCCAACATCGCTTGACAACCGATGCTGGTGTGTTTACGTTCCAGTAACTTAGCGGTTCGGCAAAAGAGACCGATAGAATAAGTACTAGGCTTACAAAGAATAAGTCCTGGGATCGATTTGCTCGACTAAAGGTGGTGCTCCAGCATGGCCGCAGTCAAATGACTGAAACAAGTAAAAGAGTAAAAGAGTAAGGAGTAAAAAGTAAAGAGAGTGTTACAATATAATTTTAAACAGTTTAAATAGTTTAAAGAAAGTGTCCTTGAGAGATTCAAAACCCAAGTAATTTAATCAGAGAGTTAAAAACATGTATCTTCCACTCAGTGAGACTTTTGCCCTGTGGCACTGTTTTCAGATTATCCAGATTCCAATCAGCATATCTCTCCCTTGTGGTTGTCCAATTTCAGGTGACATGTTTCTGCCAAAGATTTGAGATCAATCATTTGCATTGCAAAATCAGCTATTTTGGGCATTAAGATGAAAAAGTGTCTTTATATTAGGATTTTGATTATTTTGATGGAAAGCAACATGAAAGCTCCAAGCATATTTGATCCAAAACAAGAATGAAGGTCTCATCAAAAGTTTGTGAAAGGATTTCGACTTTGTGTCAACCAGCTTCCAACCCAATAACCTTACACACCACTGAGTCCTCTAAACACTCTAGAAATTTTCCTTGCTGCTCTGGGTTCTTCCGATTTAGCTGGTTGTTCTTAATAAAACCTATTGGTGTATTGCTTGTTCATATGTCATGTACCGTCATCATTCACACTATTTCATTTTCATTGATATCCTCAATGCAAGAGGATCAATTCCAGTTCTTTTGTTGCAGTCAGATCCAATAAAAATAATTACATAATCTTCACCAGATGTTTGATTTTTAGAGGACTTTTTTTTTATCATGTTTCAGTCATCAGTCTGTGGTCATTCTGGGGCACCACCTTGAAGGACCTTTAGTCAAATGAATCAAACCCACGATTTTTTTTCATATTAAAATTCTTTTAAAGTCTGGTACTTAGTCTCTCAATCTGTTAGTTATGGGGATGTAAACACATCAACAATAGTTGTTAAGTGGTGATGGGGATCAAATACAGGCACAAAGACACAGACAATATATATATATATATATATATATATATATATATATATATATATATATATATACTGATATAGGGTAAAACTAATAATTAATAATTTTACCAAGTAGTTCAGTATGTTAAAAGAACCATTATCGGTAAACTTATAAACATTTTTATAATTATAAGCATAATTATAATTAGGGTTCAGCAAAATTGCTTCACCACATACCAACATTTAGAAATAGCAGTTAAATACTATTCCACTACTATAATATATAGTTAATCAAAGCCGGGTGGATTCCTTATTTTTTCTCTTTGCCTGTGTGAGTTGGGAGTATTGCTGTCTGGGAGATATATTATTGTAGTGGACTAGTATTTAACTGCTATTTCTAAATTTTGGTATGCGGTGAAGCAATTTTGCTGAACCCTAATTATAATTATGCTTATAATTATAAAAATTTGTGTGTCACCCACCACCATCCACACCGCCCTTGCCAGAGCACATTCTGTGGACCGTGCATCTGCTCTCTCCCTCCGAACCCGCCCTGCCGTTTCCCGCCTCCCTTTTCCCCTCACCTACCATCCCACCACTCTACCCCTCCAACGCTCCATTCTCCGAGCTTTCCGGCGCCTCCAGTCCGACCCCTCCACCTCCCAGATCTTCCCTAATCGACTCCTCCCCTCCTTCAAACGAGCCCATAACCTACGAGACCTCTTGGTCCACAGCTTCTTCCCCAACCCAACCTCCCAGCCTGGCTCGTTCCCTTGCTCCCGCCCACGCTGTCGCACTTGCCCTTACCTCTCCAACACCACCCTCCTCACCAGCACCCATCACCGACCCTATCACATCACTGACTCCTTCACCTGCACTTCTACCAACATCATCTATTGTATCTCCTGCTCTCTCTGCCATTCTCTGTACATCGGACAAACGGGGCGCCGCCTGGCCGACCTATTCGCGGAACACCTCCGAGACATCAACGTTGGCAATGACACCCCGGTGTCACGCCACTTCCGTTCTGCCGGTCACTCCTTGCAGCAACACCTGTCCGTGTTTGGATTGTCCATGCACAGGGGCCATCCGGACTCCCGTTTGCGCCGTGAACAGGGATTAATCTCCTCTCTTCGCTCCTTTGCGCCACATGGGCTCAACTCCCCTCCCCTCTTCATCTAACCCCCTCCCCTGCCTCTCTCCCCACCCTCCCTCCTACCACCTATCTCTCCCCCTTCCCCTCCTGCTCCGACTTCTACTTCTTTGTACGTCGCTTCACCTCTCTTCACTCCTACTTCTCTTCACTCCCACCTCTCTTCATTCCTACTTCTCTTCACTCCTACTTCTCTTCCTACTTCTCTTCACTCCCACTTCTCTTCACCCCTACTCTTTCTCTCCTCTCTCTTACTCTCTTACACTCTCACTCTCTCTCATTCTCTTCTCTCCTTCCCTCTCTCTCACTCTCTTCTCTCTTTCCCTCTCTCTCACTCTCTTCTCTCTCACTCTCTTTCTCTCTCACTCTCTTTCTCTTCCTCTCTTTCTCCCCCTCCCATACCCACCTTCCCCCTCTCTTACATCCACCTTCCCTCTCTTACACCCACCCTCTCTCCTCTCTTTCCTCCCCTCCCATACCCACCTTCCCCCTCTCTTACATCCACCTTCCTCTTCCCCCTTCATCGTCAACACCCCCTCATAAGCTCATCCCACCACACACCAACACACTCTTACTCTACCTTCCAACTCCACCCCATCCAATTCCTTACACCCACCACCCCACCCCTACCCACATACCCCTACCTCTACCCCCACCCTCAGCCTAACCCACACTCCACCCATGCCTTCCCCACCTCCCAACACCCTCACATCACATCACACCAACACCCTCACATCACACCACGCACACACTACAACTGACCAACTCCTTTCTCCCTTCCCCATTTTCACACACACATACGTCAAGATCACCAGCATTCTATCTCCCACACACACAGCCCCTCGTTCTTCAATCACCGTTCTTTCTCCCCCTTTTCTTAGCTCTTCTGTGAAAAAAATCTCTAACTTCCGGTCAGCCATTACTATGATTGACCGCTGACTGGACTCTATTCAATTTTTTTTCTCCGTGTCTTTCTCCTTGTCTCCATATTCTTTCTGTTGAAGAGCATAGCTCGAAACGTAAAAGACTTTCCGTATTCCCGAGCGTCATACTAATACATCCTTTTGTTGTTTACACCACCTGTCCTCGTCCGTTGTTGTTTTTTTCATACATTCTCCCATATATATATATATATATATACACAGAGTCTTCCAGCAGCCATGCTCTTGACCCAGGGCAACACTATCTCCTCCAGGCACTTGATGTAGGCCTCCATGTTGAGTCTGAGGTCATATGGGCAGATGAATGGAGGCATAACATTGCCATCACTCCAAACACCATGATGTTGACTGGATGTTTGATTTTTATCCCTCTTAGTGCATATCCTTAGATTGCACTGTCCTCAGATTGACAACCAAACACTCTGAAATGTTCGTATTGCAACTTCCAATGCAAATGCCAAATAGTACAGCATGTCATTTCCAAATTTCTGGCTGAGTGAATTGCATCATGGTGCTGTTTTTCTTACAGAGTGCTCAACTGACCCTACTATACTGTGTAGTCAACAAAATCAAAAACAAACAATGGGCATGAGATGAAATTAAAAATGTAAAATGACCATAGTTTACCCATCTCACACTGTATTCTTTTATTTCTTTTATTATTTTACTTGTTTCAGTCATTTGACTGTGGCCATGCTGTAGCACTGACTTTAGTTGAACAAATCAACCCCAGGACTTATTCTTTGTAAGCCCAGTACTTATACTACCGGTCTCTTTTTGCTGAACCACCATGCGATGGGGATGTAGACACACCAACATTGGTTGTTAAGCGATGGTGGAGGGAAAAGCACAGACAAAAATAACAAAAACATACATACATACATACATACACACACACACACACACATATATATATATATATATATATATATATATTCGAGTGCCAGTGCCCCTGGACTGGCTTGTGCGGGTGGCACATAAAAGACACCATTTCGAGTGTGGCCGTTTTCGTGTGGGTGACACGTAAAAGCACCCACTACACTCTCTGAGTGGTTGGCGTTAGGAAGGGCATCCAGCTGTAGAAACTCTGCCAAATTAGATTGGACCCTGGTGTTGCCATCCGGTTTCACCAGTCCTCAGTCAAATCGTCCAACCCATGCTAGCATGGAAAGCGGACGTTAAACGATGATGATGATGATGATGATTCGGTGAGCTTTCAGTTTCTGTCTACCAAATCCACTCACATGGCTTCGGTTGACCTGAGGCTATAATAGAAGACACTTGCCCAAGGTGCCATATAGTGGGACTGAACCTGGATCTATGTAGCTGAGGATCAAACTTCTCGACTTGCACATCCACACTTACACCTACCACTTGTTCAAAGATGACATGGGGAACAAACATTTGCAGACTAAAGTGACATAACTGACTTACCCTCAGTTTGTCAATACAATGGCTTAGTATCCTCACTGAAATGAGATAAATAATCCCAGATAAATGGAAGTATACAATGCATAGCATAACATGATGCAAGTTGGTAAAAGGGTTAAAATCCCCTTTGGTCATGAATGACCATGGTATTGCACCTAAAAAGTTAACCTCTGAGGCACAAGTCTGAGCAAAGTTGTTTATGGAAGACCAACAGTTGCTCATGCATACTAATCTTCCCTCTCCACACCACTAGTGTTATCAAAAGGAAAGGCAAAGGCCAATATAGTTTAGCACCAGTGATGTCATAATTTATTTCTATAGATGAGTGAATTGGAGCAACATGAAATAAAGTGTTTTGCTCAAGAGCACATCACACAGCCTAGTCTGAGAATTGAACTCAGTACCTTATGATTGCGAGCCAGACACTGTAACCACTGAGTCATGCACCTTCATTGCAAGCTGATAGACCCAACATATATTAAACAAGCCTTTAGTTTCAGTGGTTGGTCACCTATTTCCTGTAACTGAATTATTTTTACCAAAGAAAGAATGATGGAAAGAAAGAATAGAGAGATGGAAAGAGAGAAAAGAAGACAGAAAGGAAGGAAGTAGCATGGAAAGAAAAAAATAAAAAGAAGGAAGAGAAAGAAGACGGGCAGAACTTGGAAGTTATAAAAGAAAAAAAAATATTGTAACGACACAACTCATTCCATCAGAACCAACGTTGTAAAATGATGCCAGACTCTCAGAAGTTAATTGTAATTTTTGTTGTTTTTTTATAAGGAAGTCCCAAACAAGGGGAAAAGCCACTTAGTGTAAGGGACTATGAAGAAGGAGAAATAAGACAAAAGCAAGGTATTTATCTTTGACTTGAAAGAGTTCAAGTCATAGGAAGAGGGAAAACAATGAGATGGAAGAGAGTTCCAAAATCTGGCAGTTCAAGGAAAAAAGCTACGACCATAAAAAAGACTTCCTTATTCATGGAAACACAACAGTATTTGAAGACACTGCGAGTTTTGAGTCAGGTGAGATGACACAAAATGATCTGGAGCTAAGAGAGAAATTTCATCAGAGCACTTCCTGTGACAATAATGGCATAAGACTAACACTGGCGATATCATGTCGATGTGACAAAGGTTGGAGGGTTGAAGATGAGAAGGACATTTGTAAACAGGAAAAAAAAAAAATGAAAAACGAAAGAAGAGAAAGAAAATATGTATATATATATATATATATATATATATATATATATATATATATATATATATATATATATATATATATATATCTTGTTAAGGTTATCCCTACAGATTTTCAATAGATATCATAGCCAGCACTGATTTTGGAATGTCATAACAAAATCAGTGCTGGCTATAATTTCTAAAAAAAATCAGTAGAGATAACCTTACCAAATACTGCAATAGTACTACTAACACAGTAGAACACAAAATTGATTTATAAAAATGTTTAATATGCTTTGTAGTATGCTATGGTTGCATAACGAAATATGGTGTCCCTACAGGTCATTAATGTGTAATGTAGCAGGAATATTTAGTCACTACATCAAATGTTCTGATTGGCTAGAATAAGGAAATTCTGACCAATCAGGACACTGCTTAGAGCTGATCTCCTGCAGAGATTCAAGCTTTTGAAGCTGTCTCTCTGAGTTGATTTTTTTGCTATAAAAATGCCACATCTCAGGCACCTGATGCAAAGTGCCAGAGCACACTAAAGCTAAAATGTGTCATGCAGAGTATTGGGAGACACACACAAAGAACGCTGAAAGAATGGCCTAGCTGAAGAGATGATCTGTTGACTTGACTGCTGATCAACTACTGAATTTTCTTGTCTGTCTCCACAGTCACACAAAGAAAAACAACATCTCAACTCTCCACAATTTGGCCACTTGTCATAACAATATCTTTCCTTGTAAATGAAGAAGATAAATACCTCCTTAATTGAAAATCTCTCAACCAGGTTTCTGTCTTTATCATTACTCCATCTTCGTTACATATATATGTGTTCTTGGTTTATAGATACACGAGTGTGCGATTTTAGATTAACATATTGTGCTGATGTATATATGAGTATATATGTGTCTATCAACATAAATTTGCCCATACATAGACATTTATATTAACATACATTTTCAATAATTATATATGGCAAAGTGTATGAGTTTGTATAATTTTCTTTGAATCTGAATGTAGACATGAGTTAAGAACGCTAATACAATCTTTGGAAGGTGAAGGTGTGAATTACTTTCACACTTTCATAATTGTTTTGGTTTGAAGACAAAATGTCCCCAAGGATGTTATACAAGTTTAACATCGCATGTCAGCTATTGTAGTCTTTTATTTTCCATAATCAATGTTTTTATATTCAAAATTACTTTAGTCTTATCTTCTGGCTATGAGTTCTACAGCTTCTAATTTCCCTACTTTCAAAACGCACACACTCATGCACACATGCATGTATGCGTGTGTATATCATTTGTGTGTGTGTGTATAACATACATAAACATACACATTTATACATATATACACAGACCCATATATCTATAAACATACATACACACACATATATATTTATAAACATACATACACACACATATATATACATACATGCATACACACACACACACACACACACACACACACAAATGCACACATGCAAACACCTGCACACACGCACACATATATAAACATACATATACATATATCAAAGCTTCATATGTTAGTAAGAAATAAGCGTTCATTTATCAAATAAAACCCAGTTGCTAACGGTAAATAAAGCAGATATAGATTTAATGTTATCCTTAAAGACATAGTTATGGTTTGGTGGTTCATGTATATTTGAAACTTGCAAACAAATTATCACAAAGATAAGAAAGCCTCAAGCCACAGATGGTCAAATTATTAGGTGTTGGACTAACAGCTAAAGAATTACTGATTCGTATATTCAACGCTAAAATGACCCAATCCACCTTTCTGTAAATGTATATGGTAATGCACATGCAGTTCACAGCTGTAAGCTGAAGCAAGCAATCCAGTAAAATTGACAAATGTTTTGATAGCTTGCCATGTTGATTTTAACAGCTTTTATGGATAAATAGCTTAGAAAGAGATGGCCTCCTAAAAGTTGATTTGCTCTAGATGCAGTAAATATCAGTGAGATAATCAGTAGCATCTCTTCTGCTCAATGGCTTGTGAGGCTCCTTGAAATAAATAAAACATATAGGTGTGTGTGTGGTAAGAAGTTTGCTTCCAGGCTGCATGGGTCTTGATTCAGTCTCTCTGCATGGCACCTCAGGAGAGCGGTAATACCTCTTAAACGCATTGGCTGTGGACACAATGTTGTGCCAAGGATTGGATATGAACAGCTGACCTCTGAGCTAGTGTCTGATGTCATCTCAACTATTTTATATTCTCAATCAGGCAACCTAAAACCAAAATGGGAGCTTCTGTTGAGGTTGCTCTTGCTGTTAATAAAAAAACCCAAAAAACTACCAATAACCCACAAATACCATATTATCTCAAAAAAAAAAAAAAGGATGGATGTCATTTTGATACTAGTCCCAGTACACAGCTTGAAAGCAAAATGGGATGGCCATGAATGGAATTTTCATACATAGATTTGCTCAATCAAGATTGAATTGGGGGAAAACAAGTTACCAACAAAAGAGCCTTTGAATGGTTATGCAAATTGCAAGAAATAGCATCCAAATCTCCTTCAAACCTAACTCTACCATATTAAAAGTAAAGACAAGAACACATTGAATAATGTATTCTTTTATAAAGTAAAGCTATTGAGCAGTTTCCTCATCTTGAGACAAGAGAATACACTGTTTTACGGTGTTTTGCTACCTTGGTGAGGGTTAAGGATACTTTGTTTGACTCTTATTTGTTTCAACCATTTGACTGCAGCCATGCTGGAGTACTGCCTCAAAGGGTTTTAGTCAAACAAATCAACCCAGGGACTTATTTTTCTAAGCTTATCACTTATTTTATCGGATCTAGTTTGCTGAACTGTTAAGTAAACACAGCAACACTGGATGTCAAGCAGTGACGGGGGCAGCGAAACACAGACACGCACACATAGATATATACATACATAAATGCATATATATATATATATAAATATATACGACGGGCTTCTTTCAGTTTCCGTCTGCCAAATCCACTCACAAGGCTTTGGTTGGCCCGAGGCTATAGTAGAAGACACTTGCCCAAGGTGCCACACAGTGGCACTGAACCCGGAACCATGTGGTTCGTAAGCAAGCTACTTACCACACAGCTACTCCTACGCTTGACAAAATATACGTGGGTCAGACGGGCCGCCGGCTGGCTGACCGTTTCACCGAACACCTAAGAGACATTTGGTTAGGTTCGGACTCCCCCGTCGCCCGTCACTTCCACTTGACCAACCACTCCCCCTCTAACATCTCCGTTTTTGGCCTCGCTCTGCACCATGGATCCACTCCCTCACGACTCCACTTGGAACAGCACTATATTTTTAACCTAAGAACAACTTTCCCCTTCGGAATCAACACAGCCCCCTCCTCCTTATGACTGTCTCCTTTATGACAATGCAACACTTTTCTTTATTTTTTCTTTGTTTTCTCCACTTGTTTTTTAATATTAACCCCTCCCTGCTTACCCACTTCACCTTATTTCCATTATTCACTATTTTATTACAATTATTACAATTTTTCATAATTTATTTCATCTCTTCCTACACCCACACATACCGACACACAAAAATACACACACCCATACACACACATGTATGCACACCTACCCCCCCCCACACACACCACACACACACACACCCATATATACGCGCATACCTGCATATACATACATACACAGCCACATACATATACACACACACACACATAGGAGTGCACACACACACACACACACACACACAGAGGAGTGCACACACACATACTTGCCACACATCTTTACGCTCACACACATATACACACACATATACATACACACACGTACACACATACACACATGCACACACGCACGCGCACGCACACACACCTCTCACATACACAACACACACTCACACAAATACGCATACAACTACACACACAAGGGGCATAAATGAAACACGCACGCACGAAAACATACACAATATACACACACACGCATACAGACACACACATACAGACACACACGCGCACACACACACACACGCACACGTACCTAACACTCACAATCCCACACACATGTCAATCCCACACACACACGCGTACGCACATCCATACACACACACACGCACATACACACGCACACGCACACATACTCGCACACACACGCACACACGCCTCTCACAAACACAACACACTCACACAGACACGCATACAATCACACACACATGGGTATAAACAACACATGCACGCACGTACAGAAGCAAACGCACGCACACACACACGTACACAGTAACGCACATATACACAACATACAAACACACACGCACGCACAAAAGCATGCACATACACACACGCGCACGCACAAAATACACACACACATATATACAGACACACACACACACGAACACGTACCCAACACCTACAACCACACACAGACACACGCACGCACATCCACATACACCCACACACACGCACCCCCCTCCACACACGCACACACACAAAAGACATATACACACACCGGCACAAACGAACCCACATACACACACATGCAAATGAACGCACACATAACTCCTACACATAAACAACACGCACTCACACACCTAAGTATACATGCATACACACACGCACACACATACACATGCACACACACAAGACACATACACACACATGTAGAAACGAACTCACTTACACACACATGCAAATGAACCTACACATAACTCCTACACACACACACACCCAGGTGCACATACATGCACACACGCAAATGATCCCACACATAACTCACATACACACACAACAAACAGTAACACATACACGAACACATACTACGCATATACACGCACATGCACACACACACACGTACACACACATATATATACACATACACACACGCACACACTGCTAGGAAATCACACCCACACAATACAGACACACACGCACACACACATACTCAAAAACTGCCTGCCTACTTTCTACTGACCATTGTCCACAACCGCTCCCAAACTATTCCTGCTACTAATTCCTTCCACCACGTCACACACACATACATACGTACACACACGTTCTGTTATTACACACACACACAGAGACCCCCCTGTGCCCACACACATATTTACCTCCCTCTTTCACTCTAGTGTCTTAGAAAGAACTTTTCCTCCACCACTTCCCCTTCCGGTCCTTCCACAATGTAACCTCGTGGACATCGGAGGCGATTTTTTCTTCCTCTGTTTTCCCTTCTTTGAACTTTTCCTTGTTTCTGACGAAGAGCTTCGCTCGAAACGTCATACTCTCTCTCTTTCCTTTCCCGAGCATCTAGTAACACTATCTGTATCACGTCTTCACGTTGTTGTTTTTTGTCTTTTTCCTTTTTTTGAACTATATATATATATATATATATATATATATATATATATATATATATATATATATATATATATATATATATATATATACTCACACATGCACAATGGACTTCTTTCAGTTTCCATCTACCAAATCCACTCACAAGGCTTTGGTCAGCCTGAGGTTATTGTAGAAGACACTTGCTCAAGGTGTCACGCAGTGAAACTGAACTTGGAACCATGTGGTTGGGAACAAGCTCCTTACCACAGTGAAATTGCATGCTGAAACAGATGTTGTTACATCTTGAGTAGGTCATGTTTTAATTGGCAAAATGACCTCCACAACATACAGCAACAGGTAAGATACTCCTTGCCTGAATCAAAGATGGAATAGTCATTTCTGAAATATCTCTGATTAAAGCTTAAGAAACAGAAATAAAAGATAAACCTGTGCATGTCTGAACTTGGAACCAAGCAACAACAACTAGTGGCATAGGCAGAGTGTGTGCCTACCAGCGCAAACCCTAAATTTGCCATCAACCCTTCAATCCCAAACGTATATAGCAAACCCCAAAAGTGCCACCCTCCATAAAGGTGTCATCCTAGGGCAAACCACCTCCTTGCCTCCTACAGTCTGTGCTACTCACAGCAATACTCATGCTGTCTATTCTTAAAACTACATATTTCAGGTTCTTGCTCTCAGAGTTGATCTGTAACTGCATCTAAAAAATTCTTCTCTAAGGTGTAGACCAAGCCAAATTTGCATGTGTGTGTGTGTGCCCGTAAGGCCTGCAATTGCTCATTTGCTCATGCAACAAGCTAACATCATTCAGGCTGTTCAAGAAGGCAACAAAGGCCAATGCAACTTGGTACAAGTTTAGTCACAGGCAATTTCAGAACTTAAAAAATATCACAATCACAATTTTCCACCAATCCCAGGCCCTGAACTGGCTGCTACTTTAACTCAATGAGTCCGTAGGGATGAAAAATTAAAAAAAGAGTTGACATCAGCTGTCAGCAAGATTTGAATCAAGGACATAAAGAGACAGAACAAGCAATGCAAACATTTTGTACTCTAATATTTCTGCCAATCCACCATCTTGAAATTATATCATGAAACAGAAAGTCTCTCTCTATTGTGAAACTGAAACATTCACAATATTTGTTTAATCTTAAGCACTAATAATTCATAGACTAAATTCTAAATGTCTTGTACTAATATTTCTTTCTTGAAAATTTTTTTAATACATACCTATTTTACTTCCAACTCTTATATTTCAGTTTCTTCCCTAATTTAAAATGCTGATGGCATTTCAGAAAAATATTGCGTTCATAGATTTATAAAATGAACTGTCTTTTTTTTTTTTTGAAAAATAGAAAAATTAAATTCTTACTGACATTATAAAATCTTAATTTTTCTCTCTCACCACCCCAACAATGAATTCAAACCTACATGTTATGAAAATGCAGGCGCTTGCACACAAGTAAACATGAATATATATGCCACATACACATAAGCATATAAAGACACATAAACATATACACACATAGTCACACAAATGTAGAAAGATAAATATTTTATCAAGTACTTCTCTGACTAAAAAACATGAACGAATATTTCAGAAATTATTCTCAGAAGATAAAATGAAACCCTAAAGGATAGAAATTATGACACTTCACATGTTTGGATAGAAAATTAAACACATGTATATATATCTGTGTGTGTGTGTACATTCAAGCATGCATACATATTGAATAATAACCATCTACACATAAATGTGTATGCATGTGTGTGCATAAACATAACAAAAATTTGATTAAAAATTCTATCAACTACAAAATGTTTCAAGATATTCAGAGATATTTTCTGATAATTTTTATATTCAACAAAAGAGAAGGTTCTTTAAAAATTGTAGTTCTGATAATCCACTTCAGTCTTACACAAGTAAAATTCTGATGTCAAAATATGTTAACTGTCATATATTACTTTATATAGAAGCTTCTAAATGTTAATCTAATGAAAGGGAATAAGCAGTTAAAAACAAAATGTTAGTAAACAATATAGTACTTATTTAATTCATACTTGACAAAAAAATGTTTTGAGTCATGATGGAGAGTGTGAATAACTTTTAAAAGGTTACCTGTCTACAGAAGAACAGTTACTAAACTAAAAACCCAGTCAGCCTTGATAATAGGAAGATAAACAGTGTTTCTAAATTGAGCTCAACTCTAAGAACACAACAAAAATGCACATTTCTCAAATAAAAAGAGAGTGACTGAACATCCCTGAATAGAAATACATAAAAATGAAGATATTAGGAATTAGTAATCTGTAAATCTATTACCAGTATTGCATCACTTTTACTGTCAGCTGACTAAAAATCACACCTCCTCCTTTGAAATACAGGTACAACTTCGATTCTCCAGAACCTTTGGTTCCAGAGCCTTTCTGGGTTACTGATTTATAATAATCTTAATTAATCAAGATTATACCTCTACTGATGTGAAGTAAACATTTGTAAACAGTGTTTAAATAAACTAAGAGGCAAGAGTGACTTAATTAAAATTAGAAACAGACAAGATATTAAGGAGGAAGAATTGTTTGACTTTTGGCAAACACAGTGATAATTTGAGGCATAGTTTAGTTTTACAACACCTCTTCAAACTATAGATATTTATGTGTTTGCCAGATTGTTGGAGAGAAAGAAATATATGCATCTGCAGAAAATGGTTGTACATACAATGATATGACAACATAGCATAAATCCACTGAGATGTAACCAAGGGATATCTACCAACTTCATAGTAAGTAAATAGTAAAGTTAGCTTTTATCACAATTTTTTTTTTCTTAGTTTTAATCTTAGTCACTTCACCATTTAACATTCATATTATTTTGTCAAATGTAACACTTATTTATTTACATTGTTTTAAATTAATTCTGCATTATCTCATAGTTTTGGGATTTTAATGATGTGATTACATATTTTAAGAATGGCATTGTAGACGTATAATTTTGGGGCCTGACATTGCCAATGTATATGCTAAAGAGTGACTCATTCCTTTGTGCCAGCTGGACCATTGCCACCCATTTAATTGGATGTCTTACTCTCTGCTACTATTTTTGCTGTAACTATATCTTCATGGATCTGAGAGGTTCAGCTCTTAGCTGGTCAACTGTATGGTGTAGGGTTTGGGAAGGTTTAGTCAAACACAAATGGTATGTGGTTATTAAGCAGCTTTCATATTGCATGGCAGTTTCTTCCATCTTATTACTCCAGTAATAAGACGGAAGAAATTGAAATAATTACTTTGAAAGTATCTGCTGTAGGATAGTGCTTTGCAGTTTATAAATCCCAAACTGGGAAAATGTCTAAGGTCTACAACAGCTCACAACAGCTCACTGAATGATGATTACGCTCCATAGCAACACAACTCAATCATTTAAATTAATCAAGTATATACCTGTATAAACCTTGTTAACTTGGCTAATTTTGTAAAGGTTTTCCCATAACTCAAACACAGGAAATCTCCTGTAGGCAAGAAATTAAATTTAGTGAAATTTATTTGGACACAAGGACAGAAAAGTGAAGGGCAGTAGAAATAATATGTAATGTTTACATTACCAATGCTACATGTTTAATATACATGTGTTGTTTAAATGCCAGGAGCTGCAGTTTATCATCCGAGGAAAATCCCTTTAAAGACATTATAGTATTAAAAACACAATATACTTCAGAGCTTAGCAAAATGAAATTGCCCCAGGAGTGAACACAAGAATGGTTGATGTACATTTTGCTGTAATTGCAGCTTATAAATACTGCACATTTTAGTAATTTCTGAAACGAAATTGAAATCTCTAGCCTGAAGCATATACAAATAGTGTAAAAACTATTTGCTAATTTGCATTGATACTGCACAAGTAGAATAAAATCAAAACATGTAATCGAAGAAGATTTATAATGTAAACATTATCAATATCATATATTTAATGTATATGAGTTATTCAAATGTCAAGAACTGTGATTTATCATCCAGGGAAAATGACTTTAAAGATGTTATAGTGTTGAAAAACAATATATATTAAGAACTGTGTGAGATTAAATTGCCCTGGAAGTCAACATGAGAATAGCAATTACATCTAAATACGTGCTTACCACTTTCATCTAGGGTGATTTTGCTTCTCCTAGCTCTGAAGTATAGCAGGTTTTTTAACGCTATACATTTTTAAAGGGTCTTTTTTATTTGTAGGATAGCCAAACCAAGTTGGCTGCATCCAGAATTGAATCTACAACCTCATGATTTTGAGCTCAACACTCATATCCCAGGCCACAAGTCTTCATTCAAGAGGGCATCCATTTCTGCTCACAACTACATAAGCATCTAGAACAATTAGTAAATGGATAAAAGCTTGGACTACAACCAGTCAGATTTGCAAGTTTGTGACAACAGTTTTGTTGTCTTTGTTTTTTTAAAGGTATAGAAAAGTTGACTGGATAATATAAATCTAATTGGATAAAAGCATTGAAATAAAGGCATTTAGATGATATCGCAGAGCTGTAAATGATATATAGAAAAGATATGAAATGCAATAGATGAGGTTAAGATTACAATGAATCCAAGCATTTATAATAATGGTTCAACTAAAACCAAAAAAAAAAAAAAAAAAAAATCAATTTACTAAAAAGAAAAAGAAATCAATGTTGCAATCAACTGTGCCTCATCTTTGAAATAAAAAAAAATTATACTTTAGTCACAAAAATAATCAATATTATTTAATGAGAACATAGCAAGATTCTGATCTGATTATAGCTGAGTTGAGGTGATATTCTGGTGATTTGAGACAAAACTAACAATGCTATTTCCCTCTTGTGTTTTTCTTAGTTAACCCTTAGAGAAAAAGAGATGCCTACAGTATTTGATAGGCATAGAGGAGTGTTAGGGATTGTTGTGGTTCACACTTAAATTACACTTCTGTATATTGATGCCAATAAGGAAGATGTGGATGAGGAAGGAACTCCAGAAGATGGACATGGTGAACCATTTTTGAAAAAAAGTGGGCTACATGAGATAGGTCTCATAATCAGGCAGGCTGCATTACTAAAAAAACTTCAAGGTAAATTTTGTTTGACATGCCATGCAAAATGTTCCTCAGGCTGCCTGTGACTGATGGATTTCTGTTGGCTGGGAGCAGCTGGAATTGATACACATTAGGGATGGCAAAAGGTAGGAAGGTATTTGCATTAGCTAAGCATGATTCCATGCTGCTAATACCCTTGAGAATGGTATGGACTACACAATACCTTATTTCACCTCTCCATTGCTCTATTAAAATACATGGCCTTTTTATGAAATCAAACAGAAACCATTAATACTGAGAATCAGGTTTGTCTGACTGTTGTTGTTGTTGTCTTCATTTAGCCCCTGTCAGTCTTGATCAAGTCAACCTACATTCAAAAGTGTTTCCATTTAAGACCATCCCTTCTTTTTCTAATTCAATTCGAAATTCCTTTTTCATTTTTCATCTTTTTGTTACCATATTTCTATTGAAATACTCTGCTTTTGTTTCAATAAATTTTGAAAATAAAGAATAATTTACTAAAATAACCTTTCACCTTAATAAGATAGTGTTTGGTGCATAAATTATCATGAAATATTTATAGAAGGTTTTAATTTAAAACACTTTAAAAAACGCAAGTTTGTATTGGAACCAAAAGCAGTCACAAGTGAATTGGTTTCAAAATAGTTAAGATGGCACCACGATATGATACAAGGGATATCTGATTGGCCTTTCTAGCAAATCAAGACACCCTGGTTAGCTGGATGTATTAATATAATATGGTTGAAGAATAATTAAAAGTAACGGGTACTGTTGAATTCAATGAGGGAAAAACAAGAAATAATCAAATCATGCAATAAATGATGGATCACTGATGATGATCTTTAAAAATTGGTTTTAGTGCTGCCATGTGCTCGTAAATAAGGTTTCTACCTCTTTTTGCTTCAATAAACTTTGTTGAAAATAGATTACCTCTCTCATTTCATAGTTGATTGGTGAGGGCATACATTGTTAATGGAAATAATTTCAAATATTTATGGGGTTTTATTCTTTGGAAATGAATGCAAAATTCAATAAATACTATTAATATTAATTTTTTAAGCAAACATTTCTATTGGAGAAAAAATAATGAATTCTTCATTATCACAAAATTACTGTATTTTTCCAGTATATAAGCCAAATTTTTCGGTGTACAAGCCAAACTTTTCAAACCAAAATTTACAGCTAAAGAAAAGAAAAGAGAAACAGAAAGAAAAAAATGGCAGCTTAACTTATACCCCAAAACGGTTTTGAAGACCAAAATCTCCATGAAATTATATATACATCAACTTGAATACTGGAAAATATGGTAAACATGTAAAGTAGGAAGATAGTTGATTGAAATGTCCCTAACACATAGCTGGTACTTATTTTATCATTTCTTGTCCCTAGAAGGATATAAAGTAAATATGGCTTGAGTGGAATTTGAACTCAGGTATAAAACTAATACAGCAGTTACTTGATCTGAGGATGACTTAGTAGCATGTACCATGCTTTTGCTGTTTTAGTTCCCCATGTAATTGCAACCAGACATACACTCATTCAGCACTCCAGCCCTTGTTGCAATTGAACATAGTAAAAGGGTAGCAACCAAAATGACAGAGCTAAACCAATATTTCAGCTTGTACTTTATTGACTTTAAAAAAATGAAAGATGGAGCTGACCTCAGTGGGATTTGAACTCAGAATGCAGATAACTGGAACAAATATTATTACACATTTTGTCTGATCTTCTTATAACAATGCCAGTTGGCTACTTTACGCTGTGATGGCTGTATTTAAATGATTGTTTCTAACATAAAATTCAAAGCCAGAAATTTGAGGGATGGGGTTAGTTGATTATATTGACTTCAGTACTTGACTGGTACTTTATTTTATTAACCCTTGGAAGGATGGAAGCAAAGCTAACTTCAGTGGGATTTGAATTCAAAACAAAGATCCAGAACAAATACCACAAGGTATTTTGTCTGATATTCCCTTTAGTCTACTAATCCTGTACCCTTATTTCTAATGTAGACACAAGGCCTTGACTAAGTGGGGAAGGGCCTAATGAATTAAACCTATCCCAGTTCTGGGACGAAAGACGAAATTGATCTTTGTAGGATTTAAACTTGGATCATAAAGGAGTTGGACGATATATATAAATAATGGTTACTGATAAAATTATATAAGGCCATCAATTTTGAAGGGTAATGGATTAGTTGATGCCATCATAAAAGGTTGAGTTGACAATCATAGGATTTGAACCTGGATTATCAAAAGTTGAAAGACATCTAAATATTTCTTTCTACTATAGACACAATGCCTAAAGTTTTGTGGTAGCAGGATAGTCAATTTCATAGACCTCAGTATTTGACTAATACTTACCTTAAAACATCCAAATAATGGTTTCACATTTTGGCATAAGGTCAGCAATTTCAGAGAAGAATATAAGTTGATTACATTGACCCCAGTATTCAATTGGTATTTTATCAACTCTGAAAGGTGTTACGACCTGGTGGCCATAACCCAAATTTACAGAATCAATGAGGATAGGGTGAACCCAAAACAACAACACACCATGAAGTTTTTAAAAAATATTATTAACAATTGTCATCATAAAATAAACAACCTACATACGAAAACAAATATATACACGAACAAAAAACCAATGCCACACCAGATGTGCAGTCAAAATATTTACAAAGGTAACATATATATACAGTTCAGAAATTTGGATTCAGATTCCCAGTTTTTGGTTTCACCAAAATTGGCCTCACACAAAACCTGGCCTCACAAATTTGGTTTTTCAAAAATATGGATTCCAATAATGTGGATTTCATAAAATCTGGATTTTCCTTTTAGTACAAATTCGGTTTTCGAACCTTGGATTTTGAACAGTGGATTTCAAACCTTGGATGTCAAACCTTGGATCCAGATGTGACACGGAAATTATTTTAAATCTGACAAAAGTTCTGACAAATTCCTGGAGCATAAAATAAATCCCTAAATGCCTAACATAAAGCACACAGGGCATAAACTAAACAGGCAATAATAGTTTCCAGAATCCAATTGAACAACTTTGTCTCACAGAAAAAACTGTCACAAAAAACTGGGGGTACAATTATCTCTGCTTATAAAGGTTTGCCAAGGTCTAGCCAATTTGTTATAGTTTCACAGTTTTAGCTAATAGCACCTAGCTTCCCCCATTTTGACAATGGACTTCATTCTGACCTTACAGTGTAGCATGAAAAGCTTTTTACCTATTAACATTATAATTTATAATTTTCTAACAAAGGACAAAAAGGAAAGTTGACCCTGGTGACATTTGACTCGGAATGTAATGTTGGAAGAAATGCCACTAAGCATTTTGTCCAATGTGGTAACAATTCTGTTAGTTTGCTGCCTTAAATATCAGTTTCAAATTTTGGTCCAAGGTTAGTAATTTGGGGGTGAGGAGTAAGTCAATTACATTGACCCCAGTGCTCAACTGGTACTTATTTTATCGATCCCAAAGGTATGAAATGCAACTTTGACCTTGGCAGAATTTGAACTCAAAACATAAAGACATGCTAACAATTCTGCCAACTTATTGCTTTAAGACATCTAAATAATACAAAGCATTTTGTCTGTTGTTTACTTTTTACTTTCCCACCCGCCACCCATATTATTTAATAATATTTCATATTATGTAAAACATCATTTTAATCAAATATATGAAAGTATATTAATAACTACGTTGATGGAAAAATGACTGCAGACCCAGAAATAGTAATAATGTTTTACTTGTGAAGAGTGTTATAACGTCAGCACTAGATATTTGTAAGTCTATTAAAACATCAAATCACTATTTACTGGTTGCATTATAGTTAGGTGCAACTAGCTATCTTATTACATCTGATCTAAGTCATCATGCAATTGTTGTATGTATGTCTGTATGTTGGCAGGAAAGATTTAGTAAAATTTCTTGTTATGGTGACTGTGAGCTCTATTTGACAGTACCTTGTATGCTGTAGTGTAGTTAGAGTGTATGCTACCCAAGGCAGCCCTGGAGTCTCCCACTGCCTCCTATACAGGCTTATACAGCAGACCTAAAAGTGATGCCCCTTTAAAGGCACCACCCCTTTCCTTCCCCCTCCCCTAGCTATGCTACTACTTGTATGGACCACTGACCAAGGTTACAGATCCCAGGCATTAGGGAAATATTCTCACTGTCTTATGATACAAGGGCTAGGGAGTAAACACTAAAATAAATTCTGAGTGGTCCTGAAAATGGTCCTAGGTTGATGACATTGAAAAAGCCTACCTGACATTCATGAGCCTGAAGTGTCTGTAACAAGCTTTACATCGTTTAGTAAGTCAGAAAAGCTGGCTTCCTCCAGGATATGTGCAAAGACCATTCTTCCTTATAAAACCAAAACATGGATTATAAAGAAGGACCTTCAAGATTACATTGATGTACATTTTACTAAGCTTCCCATGGGAATGCAAACTTGAGGGTTCATAAGTTGTGTTCAAAATCTAAAAAATGTATGAAATGTTTAATTACACACATGCCCGGTTTTTGTCCCTTTGTTACTGCTAACCAGGGGTGCAAAGCACCATTCTCTAAAAGCAAATGGATCCAGAAATGTTGTTTAATCCCAGCTCAGGTTTCTTTGAGCTGATCTATGATTAAAGGCAGTCAAGCTATGACTATCTTGCCTTCACTTCAAATGCAGCATATTCAGGACATTAAGAGATGAATTAAAGACTATTTGACTGTTATTTCTTGCAAGTCCAAACATACATGTAAAAGACTTTGTTGTTGGCTTGATTTAGGGAAATTTATATGGATGAGGTAGCTGAATGGGTAGATAATGGAGCAAAGGAAATAACAGACAGTTTAAGAAACATTGAATCTGTGTTGTATGAATAATCATAGAAGAGGAGTGATGCAGCTAGTTTGTGTTCTCATAACACTGCATTAACTGTTTCGCAAAGATCTGAAGAATGTTAAGAGATAAATCAGTTGGTTATGAAATAACAATCCATGCTTGAATTATCTCTGGAATCATGTTATAGCTACTTAATTCATTATTGTTATTACAATGAAACATTATTGTAAGTTTATATGTATCTATGTACAAATAAGAGAAAATAAACCATATTTTGGTAATTTTAACATGTAATTATAATTGGACAGGTTTTTCTTTGGATAATTAATTTTTTCAGTTTTACGAAAAATTAAGTATTGTTGAAAGTAAATAAGATTTTACTTGGCTTTCATCAGAATGTCAACAGATATTTATTTCATGTGTGAAATAATAATCTTAATTAAATTTTCATTTTTAGTCTGATTTTCGAGTTCCAGCAGTCAAGGCAAAATTAAAGTGATGAGGAGTATGGAGTATAACAGTCGTGTGGTTAAGGCATCAGACCCTTAAGAACATAGTTAGGGTTTCAAACCTTACAAATATGACTGTGAGGCCACATAACATTTGATTTCCAATTTTGGCACAAGGACAGCAATTTTGGGGGAGTGGGTAAGCTGATATTATCAACCTCAGTGCTTGACTGGTACTTATTTTATTGACCCCGAATGGTAAAGTCGACCATGGAAGAATTTGAACTCAGAATGTAAAGACAAACAGAATGTCACTAAGCAGTTTGCCTGGCATGCTATGATTCTACCAGCTCGATGTCTTAAGCAACATAACTTTGATTGATAAATTCGAGTAGCTGGCAATAGCCTGAATATTCTTTACAAGACATTATTTGCTCTTACTATTGACCCTTTTTAAGGTGACAAGCTGGCAGAATTCTTAGTATGGTAGGTGAAATGCACAACGACATTTTGTCCATCTTTACATTTTGAGTTCAAATTCTGCCAAGGTTGACTTTTCCTTTCATTCTTCCAGGATTGATAAAATATGTTACCAGTTGGACACCAGAGTCAATGTAATTGACTTATCCACTTACCGAAATTATTAGCCTTGTGCTAAAATCTGAAACATTAATCCTCTTTATAAGGTGAGCAAGCTGGCAGAACCATTAGCATGCTAATGGTGGCAGCGAGCTGGCAAAAACGTTAGCATGCTGGGCGAAATGCTTTGCGGTATTTCATCAGTCTTTACATTCTGAGTTCAAATTCTGCCGAGGTTGACTTTGCCTTTCATCCTTTCAGGGTCAATTAATTAAGCACCAGTGAAGCGCTGAGGTTGATGTAATCAACTTAATCTCTTTGTCTGTCCTTGTTTGTCCCCTCTATGTTTAGACCCTTGTGGGCAATAAAGAAATACGAACCATTAGCATGCTAAGTAAAATGCTTAGCAGCAGTTTGTCCAATTTTATATTTTTCCTTTCATCCTTTCAAAGTTAATAAAATAAGTACCAGTTGAGTACTGGGGTCAATGTAATTGAATTATCCACTCCCCAAAATTATTGACTCTGAGCCAAAATCTGGAAAATCTGAAACCCTCTTTAAGGTGAGCAAGCTGGCAGAACTGTTAGCATGCCAGATAAAATACTTAGCAGCATTTTGTCTGTCTTTATGTTTGGAGTTCAAATTCTGTTGAGGTTGACTTTGCTTTTCATCCTTTCAAGAGTCAATCAAGTACTGGGATTCATGTTATTGACTTCCCCACCCCTCAAATCTGCTAGCTCTGTGCCAAAATTTGAAACCAATATTAATTCTCTTGTATGTTAGCATGCAGAAGAAAATGCTTAGTGGCATTTCTTCCAGCTTTATGTTCTGAGTTCAAATTCTGCTGGGGTTGACTTTACCTTTCATCATTTTTAGGGTTGATAAAATGAATAGCAGTCCAGCATTGGGGTCAATGTAATTGAGTAACTCTCTCTCACAAAATTTCATGCTTTGTGCCTCCTCTTGTAATGTGGCATTTCTTCCAGCTTTTTACATTCTGAGTTCAAATTTCACTGGGGACATAAACAAACCAATACTGGTTGTCAAGTGGTGGTGGGAGCCAAACACACATGCACAAATACACACACACACACACATACTCATACAGGGCTGTCTTAAGAATATTATAGGCTCCTGGGCAAATCAATGTACTGGGTCCTACAGTATTAATTTACTGATAGTAAACTACAGCATACATTGATCAGAATTGGGCCCATGTCTTAAGAAGGTCCTGTATATATTAATACAAGTTTCTTCGAGTTTCTGCCTACCAAATCCATCCACAAAGTTTGGTAAGCCTGGGGCTACAGAGGAAAACACTTCCCCCGGATTCTACACAATGGTACTGAGCCAAGCCGTGCCTGTGCCTATAACATCTATATCATAATCTACATAATACTATAAATATCATTTTCTGTTCCTTCTTTTTTTTTAACCTATATTTCAATACAACCTCACATTTATCTATATTCAAAGCATGTACCTTAAAGAGGAACTGGTAAATTATTCAGATTATTCACATTTAATATCTTTAAAATTTGAATCGCAAAGAAGAAACTTTCTAAGACATGAAAAAAAAAATAAAACGGGGGTTGACATTAATATTCAAAGAGATTTTATTATTTTTTTCTGACAGAAAAAAAAGTAGTGCTCATGATTAACTACTGAAGCTTCCTAGTGAAAGATAAAATAATAGTGAATTACACAATGTAATTACCAGGAAGATAAAATATGTATATTTAATGATTTGTAATTTTCTATTGCTTCTGGTGAATAAATATATTGGTTGTGCGTTTTTTATCAAATGGTAACCGATAAAGGCATGGGTGTGGCTGTGTGGTAAGAAGCTTATTTTTTAACTACATGGTTCTGGGTTCAGTTCCACTACGTGGCACCTTGGGCAAGTATCTTCTGCTATAATCTTCAGCTGACCAAAGCCTTGTAAGTGGATTTGGTACACAGAAACTGAAAGACCCATCATGTGTGTGTGTGTGTGTATGTGTGTGTGTGTGTGTGTGTGTGTGTGTGTCTGTGTTTGTCCCCCACCACTACTTGACAACCGGTGTTGGTGTGTTTACATCCCTATAACTTAGTGGTTTAGCAAAAGAGACCAATAAAATAAGTACAAGGCTTAAAAACAAAAAAAGGCTCGGAGTTGATTTGCTTGACTAAAACCCTTCAAGGTAGTGCCCCAGCATGGTCGCAGTCAAATGATCGAAACAAGCAGCAGATAAAAGAATAAATGATGGATAAAAGCATCGTTGATTTTTTATTTCAAGTATTAGCTGAATATTTGAAACGATGCTGGCAAATGCTAAATTCTAATTAATTATTTCTTTAATAAAATCATCACTCTTTTTTTTTTTTAACGAGGTTTGAATTCATAAACTGTTATCAGTCGGGCAGATTTTTATTGCCTGCTGACTACTTTGTTATTTTACCATGCTGAGTTCAAATCTTGCTGAAAACAACTGATAATACACAATGTTTGATTCAACTGATCTTGTTTCTTGCATACAAAAGAAAAAATAAATAAAAAAAAACCTGTTATTTTTCGCAAGTAAAAAAAGAATTAATTATATTAATTAACTTTTAATTAACAAGCAATGTTTATTAATAAATTGAATCTGTTGAATAATGCATGATACTGAAATAATATTGATTAATTTGGTAGAGAAATAATATAAATTTATCCAGCAATTGATTAAATTAGATTGACGAGGAATGTGATAATACTATTATTGCTGTTGTTGTTGTTGATGGTGGCAATAATGATTATGAGAATTGGTTGTAAATGAATAAGCCTCCATCAGGATCAGTCATTGATTAAATATTAGTTTAATATATTATTTTCAAACTGAAGTCCTTTCTCAGTTAATTAAAAACAAAAATGCTGTAAATAATGCTTTCACTTTCACTTATCTTGAAAGCAAGTAAGAAAGTAGGAGGTGGGCAAAGTAAAAGAGGGAGGGAGAGTTAGTAATTCAAAAGAGAGTAGGGGAGTTGCATGAGGAGGAGCAGAAGGAGAAGGATTGGGTTTTCCTTATCCCAAAGGAAATGAGAGTCAGGGTTGTATGAAGGGGTTTATGAGTTGAAAAGGGAGCTTACTAATACAAATGATGAAGAAGAGGGAGAATAAGGTAGATGTGGAGAGAAAAAGAGGTAGAAGGAGAAGAAAAAGATGAAGACCAAGAACAAGGATAAAAAAAAAAAGAAGCAGGAGAAAAGGAGTGAAGGGGAGGAATGGAGGAACAAGAATACTGTTTTGGCAGTGACTTGTTATTTATTACGACAGGATTGATTAAATCACGTCTGGATTCAATTGTAGTGGCTATAATTAAATTATTGATCAGGTCAAAGTGATGATATCAATACTGAACTGACTTTAAGGAAATGTGAATGGGTGGTGGGTCAAGAGATCATTGATTAGCTGACTGTAGATATTGCTACTTCATTAAACTAACTAATTAATTTTGTTCTTGATTAATGTGGGGTTTATTGGAAGGTAGTTTGTAAACAGATATATTTTATTGATTTCTACAATTCCTACACGATCACATTATTGTAGGACAGAGTCTATTTGATTGAATTAACACCCACAGTATATGCCTGGTACTAATTTAATTGACATGCCACTCTAAGGAATGAAAGGTAAAAATCTATCTCAGTGAGATAAAGATTCTAAAGACAAAGGGTTACAGTTATAACAACAAACATTTTGAAGACATCTTCCTCTGTTAAAGCAGGGGTTGACTTCACAGGTCCCATGATGATCTTTGTAAGAGGTAGGTTTTCTACGGATATGTGCTTTTGCTGTCACCAATACTCACCCATTTCCAAGTAAAGTAATATTTTCGCATGGTCAGACATGTTCATGCAGAATACTGGAAATAAATGATATTGCTTGTATGACAATGACAATTATTTTACAATTATCACACAATGTCACGACAAGGAAACACAAACAAACACACACACACACACGATGGCTTCTTTCAGTTTCTGTCTACCAAATCCACTCACAAAATTTTAGTTGATCCAGGGCTCTTGTAGAAGACACATGCCCAGAGAGCCATGCAGTGAGACTAAACTCAGAACTACGTGGATTGGGAAGCAAACTTCTTACCACATAGCCACATCAGTGCCTAGCCATGCCTACATCCTTGGTGATGCTAATTTCTTTTAGTCACTTCTTACACAGATGGCTATCCTAAACTGGAATAGTCCCAGAAAACATTGAGGTAAAGGGATATTTTTCTCTTTTAATCAAAAGTGAAAGCAGTGCCCATGACCCTTTACAGAGCCTCAATGATTGGTAGGTGAGATGAAGATATCCTCAAACCAGAAACTTGGCCTGAATGCTTGCAACAGAGTAGACATCATTAAAAACACTTAAAATTGTAAGTGAGGATATTAAATAAGGTTATGGATTATGTCAACAACTAAAGTAGGCTTTGGGAAGATTCGAACTCAGAATGCAAGGAGTTGGAACAGATATCACAAAGTATCTGGTCCAATGATCTTATAGTCCTACTGATCTACTGGTCTGGAATTGTACTTTTTATCAACCCAGAAAGGATGAAAAGCAAAGTTGGTCTCAGTAGAATTTGAACTCAGTATGCAGAGAATCTCAACAAATATTTCCTAGCATTCTGTCCAATGCCCAGCTGGCTACTAATTTGTTACTTACCTCGGAATTTTGAAGAGAGTATCTTAGCTTTTAATTTAGGTACAAGAGCACAGATTTTGTGATAACTACCATTCAATTATGTTGATCCTACTATTTAAAGGTGTAGAGCTGGCAGAATTGGTAGCATGCCAGACAAAAATAATGCTTAGTCGCATTTTGTCCATCTTTACATTCTAAGTTCATATTCCACCATGGACAACTTTGCCTTTCATCCTTTCAGGATTAATAAGGTAACAGTTGAACACTGGGGTGATGTAAAAGACTAGTTGCTACTCCAAAATTTCAGACATTGTGTCTACAGTAGAAAAAAAAATAATAACTAGTACTTATTGACCAAGGAAAGATGAAAAGAAATCAACCTAGTAGGATTTGAACTCTATTATTAAATGCTTGACTGGTTCACTACTGATTCTCTCAATGCAAGACTGTAGTTGGTCACTGTGCTTTACAGGAACTCAATATCTCTCTAATTGAATATATCATTGACGTATAGTCACAAGTGATGGTAGTATTAGCTTAGTGAATGTTAGGCACAGATGTTAATTAAATTGTGACAGGTTGGGGTGGAAAAATCATTAGCTTTAATTTTAATTCTAATCAAGAAAAGCAAGGGAGTTAAGTTGGAAATCCAATTAATTAAAAATTGACTGGGAGCATACAGTGACGAGTGAGTGATCTTTGGAAAATGACATTTGAAATCTGTGTGTGTTTAATAAAGTAGAGATAATGAGTATTGCCTTCATTTAGCCACAGATGGAGATAAATGGCATATAGCGTGGCTGTGTGGTAAGAAGATTGCTTCTCAGTCACACGGTGTGGCACCATGGGCAAGTGTTCTTATACTACAGCCTCGGGCTGATCAAAGCCTTGTGAGTAGATTTAGTGGACAGAGACTGAAAGAAACCTGTCATATACATACACACACACACACACACACACACACACACATATATATATATATATATATATATATATATATAATAATAGTAATAACAATAATAATATTAGGGATAAAAATCCAAATTTACAGGTAAAAACCCAGTGGATTTTCATTGATGAGTTCATGAACCTTGGTTCTTTTCCCTAAAACTATATATATATATATATATATATATATATATATATATATATGCATTTATTATTATAGATTAGTCTAACTTTTCAGTAATTAAATTTTTGTTTCTATTAATTTTCTTACGTTAGATTTAGTGTAATAGCATTTTCTATCATGCTGTTTGATCCACAAAGGGAAGTTTTTTTTACACAATATCCAATATATCTATAATACTGCAGGTGAAGAGTTAATTAAAATCACAAATTAATGAAGATAATTAAAAAAAATATTTTGATTTCTCATTATTATAGTATTAGTGTTTGTTTTTAGCTGGAATATTTTTTAATTACTTGTAGAAGATAGTTGAAATTAATTGTAGTACATGTAAACACCAGGTGTGTTCCTTGTAAACACATAAATGCCTGTTGTGTTTATATCTGTGTGATTGCATATGATGAAGAATTGTGAGAGAAGGTAATTTTGGAAAAAGAAAAAGGGACAAGAGTTTTGGTGCTAATGTTACATATCAGAATAATAAAATTGGCAGACATCAAGGATAGGTCACCCACGTAAGTTGGAATTTCTCTATTTTGACAGGGATTTTTCAAATTTTTTCTCATCTCTTGGAGATGGTGAGAGGCATCTTTTTGAAAAAAACATTTGATTAATGATATTTTTTACCCCACTTCCCCACTCTACATCATCTAGACCAGTTTTGGTCAATTTTCTGGACACTATGCACGATAATTTTTTAAACCCTTCCTTCTAGAGAAACAAATTCGCTTTTATTTAATCATGTCAGGGATAAGTCATCCACATAAGTTGGAATTTCTCTGTTTTGACAGGGATTTTTCAAATCTTTTTCTCATGGTGCTCTTGAAAATGATGGGGGTCATCTTTTTTGAACAGCAAAAAAAAAATTCGGAAAATGATTTTTCCCCTCTCTTCCCCACTCTACACTTCCTCCAGACCAAGTTTGGTAAATTTTGTGGGCACTATGCAAGATAATTTTTTACCCCTCCCCTCTAGAGAAACAAATTCATAAATATGGTTTCATTATGGAAAAAGTTAAGGACGATTTGGATGTTGCGTTTAGCACATCTTCCAACCATCTTATACTGGTTTTGTTGGCACTACGTGGAGAAAAACCTTTGTGTTAAAAAAAAAAAATTCAACCCTATATAATATAGCTAATTTCTTCAAAAGACACAAATTTTCTAATCCAGTCTGCCTTGGATTCCACACGTTAATTTGCAAACCACATATCTTGTATTTCCCTGAGACAAATCTCTCACTCCTAATTTATCGATCAGGCATAGGCAACCTTTTTCGAGAAGTAATCTGCATGACATGACTCATTATGCTGAAAACGTTACTTTCAATGATAGGTTGCAAAATTCAAGACATATCGTACTTAACCATGGTTATGTGTGGGGTTTAGGTGAACTGTTTCAAGCTATGGTACTCGGGGAAAATGGTTAAAATGGTGGTAACTTTGGTTGTTATGATTTGTCTCTTCAGAATTTGTACCTTTTCCTCGATTGTAGAAATGATAGAAATAAAATTCACGATTGAAAAGTTGATGTAAAAAAATCAGAAAGATTTCACTTTTATATAACCGTGTCAAAGACAGGTCGCCCACATAAATTGGAATTTCTCCGTTTTGACAGGGATTTTTCAGATTTTTTTTTACAGTCCCCTTGCAAAGGATAAGGTGCATTTTTTTTTTTTTATCAAAAATAATTTTTCAAAAATTTTTTTTTATTCCCGTCCTTCCGGACCGATTTTGGTCGACTTTGTGGGCACTATGCACGATGATATTTTTTTAAAACCAAATTCATAAATACGGTGTTGAATATGGTTTAACTATGGTAAAAGTTAAGGGCAATTTAGCTGTTGTTTTTAGCATGCCTCACAACTATCTGATACATTCCTAATATCTTAGTTTAATATTTTTCTCCCCATAAGCACATTTGAGTAATGGAAAAATATTTAACAAAAACAAAATTTTGCCATGTATCATGCTACGAAAGAAATTCGGAAATATGGTGTTAGAATCTTTTTTTAACGAAGAGCTTTCTCACAAAATTGCTGAAGATATGCTAAAAACAACAGCTAAATTATCCTTAACTTTTTCCATAATGAAACTATATTCAACACTATTTATGAATTTGTTTCTCTAGAGAGGAGGGCTAAAAAAATTATCGGGCGTAGTGCCCACAAAATTGACCAAAATCGGTGCAGGGGAGATGTAGAGTGTGTGCGTGTGGTGGAGGAGTAAAATATCACTTTTTGAAAAAAAGTTTTCCAAAAAGATGACACTTATCATTTTCAACTCGTAAATTGTCTTCCAGATGAATATCAGTCAATCTCGATCAAGTTTTCGACTTTATTTTCATTCCAGAAAAGTGTTATACATACTACTAAACATAGTGACATCTTCTAACAAAGCACACTACTTTCGGATAGTTTTCTTGGAACAGAGTTCCATAAAAAATGCATCTAAGATTCCTCTTTAAATTTTTGCCAAAGAAATTCATCACTCTGAAGTTCAATTAGTTTCATTTGCATTTCCTTTCGAACTTTTTCAACATCAACATTAAAGGAATTTCCAAAATAATTGAGATCAGCTTCTCAAACTCTGAAGTCATTAAATCTGGGGTGCAGTTCTTTTCTTCCAGCTCATTTAACTTCGCAACAAAACCATCATGTCCAGACTTTGACCTGTGATTGATTATCGTAAGGAAATGGAAAGCATCAGTAGTCCTAAGTTGATTCTCCCAAATTTGAAGTTTTGTCTGAAAAGCTTCGGCATGAGAATAAATCTCATGAATTAACCGATTTTGCTTTTGCAATTTTAAATTTAAACCATTTAAATGTGTAATGATATCCACGAGGAATGCAAGGTCACAAATCCAATTATCACCTTTCAGCTCAGGAACAAATTTACCCGTCATTTATAAAGCATATACCTCTTCTTTGAGGCTATAAAATTGTTGAAGAGTCATCCCGTTACTTAGCCAACGAAGTCGCCATATTTCAATTCAAGTTCTTGTAAGAACTTTTTAAACTGGCGATGGTTAAGTGCTCAGGATTTTGTAAAACCACTCACACGAGTAACATTCTCAAGTTTTAGAGACTTTGTACATAGATTTTATTGGTGAATTATGCAATGGATCGTTGCTAAGTTACTAATTGCTAAATTCAAAGAAGTTTTAGCTGGAAGGTTGTGCCTCTGGTCTTCTTAATACAATGATGCAAAATTCTTTCTATCCAACTTTGGGAGCCAAAGTTCAAGCTTCATTTTGAAAGCAGCTAGATTTCATGAGAATGAAACATGGTTATAACTTTCCCTTGCAGTGAAAGACTGACGGCGTTCACTGACTCAAATATGACACCAAAAATGCTAAGCAGAGCTGGAAAAATTTTGCTTCTCATGAGTTGCATATAAAACGATGGAAATAATACCAAAAACAAGCTTTCGATTATCAATCAGCAACACTTTATTCTTCAGCTAAATAAAATTATACAGCAAACCAGATTAATACATTGGAGAATTTGGCGTGCAAATCTGACTTGGCATCTTGTAAAAAACCGTGGACTTCTTTTCATAGAAGGAAAACCCTCTATATTGTTTTCAAGGTGGTGTGTAGTGTAACCAACTAAACCACTCATATCAGAAGGCTGAAATAATACATATGTGCCAGTTGGAAAAGAGAGACACAACCAAGTAGAAGGTTATTCATATATTCACATGTATCTATGCGGGTTGTATGTTTGCTGTTAACCATGGTGAGGTAGCTCATGAACAGTGCTATGTTAGAACCTATGCAGCGTTGCTGGTGCTGGTGAACGTAGAGATGCTGTTGACAACGTTGGTGAGACACATGATGATGGCGACGAAGATGGAGATCGCTGTAATGCTGTTGGATGGGTGTTGTTTGGCGTCGTCGCTGGAAATGGCTGTGTCGTGTGATCAGTGGCAAGATCTACAAAGGACGAACACTTACATTCTCACAAAATCGTTTGGGTTGTAATGAAATGGAAAAAAATCGAAAAAATCGGATGAAAGAATGAATATAAAAATATATACCATTAAAAATTAATAAAATTCCAGGTTATATTTTATATTTAACTCCCGCCGTTTTTTTATTTTCCTTTGATTTTTTTCCTTCCTTTCGTCCTGATCGGCTATGCTAGCACGGCCCCATTCATTCTCAACTTCCTTACCACAGACATCCATCTTTTCCTGAACGTACTTTGCGACAAGCACTTCTGCTCCAGACGGCTCTTTCACGACAGGTGGAAGTTGAAATAGTTTACCAACCCGTGTCCGGAGATGAAGTGGTCAGTCCCAATCCTTTTCGCTCATGTCGTCCATACTGTTTCTTTCATTATGGCTACTATGCAGAAAAACGATGCCTTCTTTTCCTTGTTGATGGAAGAAGGCGGTACGATATTAATCATGGAATCAGTAGAGAGCCGTACTCTCTGTGCAGCCGACAACAGTTGTTCGACATAGGTTATCAACTCCCTCAACTCCTCACAGTGTACGAAGGCATGTGCGACAGTTTCATTGGTACGCCCGCACCTCTGGCATGTGGGAGTGGTGTCAAAACCGTGTCTAGATAACTTCTCTCGAACCGGTAAGGTCGATTGGTTGCACAACCAAGCCAAGGATTTCTGGAAGTTATCCAGATACCTCGGCCCGAATGTCCTTCCGAACAAGTTGGTCAGTTGTTCCTCATCGAAGCCCAGAGTCTCCCCCAGGACATCGTCGGACTTATGCTCTACCAACTCTCTATAAAAATCCGCAGTGGTAACCTCGCTGCCAGTATTGCTCGTCCGGGAGAACAGAGTGAATGCTTGTTTGCACTCTCTCTGCCATTCTCCCATCCTAGGTCTCAGCTTGATCCATGTACCTAAGTCCCCGAGGGACTTCAGTTGTGGAAAAAGTGTCTTGGCATGCGGTGACCACACCTGATCACCATCCAGTTAGCACCAGATCACCATCCACACCAGATCACCATCCACACCTGATCACCATCCAGTCAGATTTGCACGGCAAATTCTCCAATGTATTAATCTGGTTTGCTGTATAATTTTATTTAGCTGAAGAATAAAGTGTTGCTGATAATCGAAAGCTTGTTTTTGGTATTATTTCCATCGTTTTATATGCAACTCATGAGAAGCAAAATTTTTCCAGCTCTGCTTAGCATTTTTGGTGTCATATTTGAGTCAGTGAACGCTGTCAGTCTTTCACTGCAAGGGAAAGCTATAACCATGTTTCAGCTTCAGCGCGTACTTGCGCATCATCAACCAAGGCATCCCCAGCCCACCTTTTAATGGTTTTTGGCAGCAGATGGAACGCCTCACAAGTGGTGTTTTCTCTTTTCACAAAAAGCGCAAAAGGATCCGTTCCAACTTGGTCAGCCACAAACCAGGGCAAGGGACGACGGTTAGGCGGTAGGTTATCAACAGATGCTATAAACACCTGTACAACCTTGGCCCTTCCTAGCAAAGATAACGTCCTCCCAGATCATGTCTGAGATATGGCCGTCATATTGCTCGCCACCTCGCTCCAGTTTTTCTCCACCTGGAGATCTGGTCCAAACAGATTCTGAGCAATTTAACCGGGCCCTCCATCCAGGGTCCGACGACGCTGTTACGAGGCATCGACTTGTCACGCCAGGTGCCAAGTTGAAACCGACTGATTTCTCCTCAGGCTAGGTACTTTATCTTGTTCATCACCGGCCCGAGACACCATTCAACTGTGCTTTCTTCAAAAAACTCTAGTCTCTTCTTTTCTACATCGTATGTTTTGTATATAATTGTTTTTTTCTTTTGTTCCTTATTTCACTTGATGGTGTTATCTTGCTTTCACCATTTTCCTCAGTAATCATTCCATAGTAAGTCTGAATGTCTTCCATTTTTAATGTAATCGTTTCACGTCCACCAATAGCGGCGGCAAAATTCATTTTTTTCCTATTGTGTTCTTCTACCGAAGACATTTTTTTATAATATTAAAAAAAAAAAATATTCAAAAATTCCAATTTTTTATTTCAAAAGGGAATGTACTTCAAACTTAACTGCAAACAGTAAACACAATTTATATATCCTTCATCCTTGGGGGAGGATCACAGTTCACAATATTAACACAGACAAGAAACTTTAACAACGTTTCCTTTACGGGAAACCAGCAAGCACAATGTAACAATAAGCAGGTAACAATTATAACAACTCACCTTCAAGGTGAACACAAGCAAATATATCACGTAAGAATGGTAGGCTCAAAATTGGAGTTTAGAACAGACTGTATCACGTGATTTATTTGGAGGCTGTGATTGGTTAGGTTGCATATTGGCGTACTAGAGTAAGAGACAAATTGCGCCAATACCAACCAATCAGGGTGGTGGACACAAGGGGGATCCAAACAGTGTCCAAAGGTTAGCTGTTATCTGCTACGTTCGAATATATGCATATATAATGGAGAAAGGAAGTTCGCTACACCTCTCTTAAGCTATCTCATTTGTGAATGCAACAGAGGCGTTTCAAATTCAGAATAACTCACTTTACATAACTTGGCAAATAAACGAGAGTTGAGTGCATTCGCTTTGATGAAGTTTACCACTGTAATCACGTAATTCAGAACAAACCAGCAGATAGTTATCTACATAACGTACATAGACGCAAATTTGGGTTAAGTTAGAAACATCTATCGTTTCATCAAACTGGATCGTGAAAAAGTTCAAAAGCAAATTCTGAATCTTAGAGACCAACTGTGACAGAATGCTACCAGACAACTCAGTTATGGATCGGCTAACAGTATCATTTGAGAGAGAGAGAGAGAGAGAGAGAGAGAGAGAGAGAGAGATGTTCTAGCTTCTGAAGTTCAGAACTTCCTAGCACATTCGATATGAGATCTCTGTAGCAAGGCAATATCAACTCTTTGTCGATATTTTCCTGGTGTTATAACGAAGTACTTGTAACCAATAATAACCAACAGCTATCTTCCTTGAAACCTTATAGGATGCTTTCAAACCAGCTGTAATGTCTAGTGAAAGCATTCCTGTGTCATCAAGCCTGGACTTCGTCAATCTGTTGGTTTTGTGTCTGAAAAAGACAACATTTCTATTTATTGAACTGGGATGCTTCGTTTCAAAGTGCCCCTTTAATTAGCTGGGCTTTAGTGGAGATAAGGAATGGCATCTTTTTGTTCTGGTGCAGACATTAAGTTTCCTCTGAAAATATAAATAGAACCACTCTCAAAGCCCCAGAGTCAGTAATTTTTGATCACTCCAATGCAATGGTCAGTACTTTTTCCTTCATTTTGCTTTCTAGCAGACAGCTTGACCTGTTAGACATACTGCTTCCACCACTTCTCATAGGGCACAAATAAGAATATTCTCATTTGCCACTATTGCCTGCTGCTACTAACTCAAGACCTGTCACACTGACCAGAGGTAAATAAAAATTTGTTGATGACATTTCACCATTCAGTTTTTTTTCTTTTCGAAACTTGGTTTCTTCTGCTTTAAACAACTCAATCTACTGTAACATATGGCAATGCACATTTTCACTGTTACACTTACTGGCCATTACATCTATCAATACTCACTCTTATACTGATAATACCATCCTCTGCTTTTAATTTTCCACAGAGGTTTCATCCTTGTTATCATCTACCTTTGCCTAGCTTTACAATATCCCCCCCCCCCCACCTCTCTCTCTCCAGCGATCTATTCTAATTTTGTTTTTGTTTTGAAGCATGCAACGATATGTCCCATTCTTATAAAGGGCAACCTAAGTGACTTCTATTAATCTCACTTCCAACATCTGATACATGATGGAAACTTTTGTGAACAACAATCTTCTCCAACACTTTCAGTTTTACTCTTGCCCCTCAATAACTATCAGTATAGTTTCCACAAAACCAGACCGCTGAACCTGACATCAGCAAAGCTTTTGATAGTGTCTAACATACAAATTTCAGAGTTCAGCTGCCTGCCTATAGGCTCCATCCATCTCACATAGCTTGGATTCGAAGATTCCTGGCAGATCACACCATCACAGCCTATAAGGATGAAACTCTTTCTGGCCAACATATCAACTCCAGTGTGAACTAAGGTTTGGTTGTGTCCTACACATTCGACACTCTTCTTCTAGTATATCAATAATCTACTTACCATCCCATCCAAAGGTGCCCGTTCCTATGCAAATGACTTCACCCTTCATTTCTCTTTAACCTTCTATGCAGAGGCATCACTTCATATGCAGCCTCATCATACTACATGGAGCATGCACTATTTCCATGAGCAGTGGCCTCAACACTGTCCTCCAATAGGGACATGTCAATTTTATCTCCTTCAAAAGCACAAAAACATCTTCACTGAACATATCTTACCTGTGTGGTGTAAAGTTTCTCTTGATTTACTATGGAATCTTGTACACCATTATATGACATGTGTTGTGTGTTAACCCATGAAAATAATACAAGAAACAAACTAAAAAATAACAGTGAGACTTTATTCCTTTGCTAAATTATACAGTGAACCAAATAAACACATTACGGATTCTGGTGGTTGTATAGTTTGTCCATCACTCCTTGAAGATTTTGCACTGACCACTATATTAAATTCTTCGTCCTCAATGTTATAGCTCTATGTAATTTTCTTCCAATCCAATCTTTTCCTGCAGCTATTGACTTAACAACTGCTGAAGGTGAATGTCTGTCACATCAATCACACAAGTCTTGGAGGACTTGGGAAGATCACAGACATAACCAACTTCCTCCTAGCCAAACCATCAAAAAATAATATTATCAAAGTTCTTCAAAGCTGATCATATCAACTGATTGATGTCTTCTGTAACAACAAGTCTCCTCAACTGTGAAACACTGTCAAGATCTCATTTCAAATGTCTCTCCATCTTTTGAACAGTTCCTTTGATGTTCTTTGTGCTTCAATGACAAGGAATAACTTACACGCACATTTTCCAGAGCCTGAACTCTCTCATATTCTTCTCCAACTTCACTTTCTATTTCCTGCTATTTTATCTGCTCTTGCAACACATCAAAATATTTCAATAACTCACCCATGAGTAGTGATCTTATTGCCCTCTTGTCCGAGAGGACGATTCCCTTTTATCATTACAAGCTTAATCTTGGTGCCAAACTATTTGCTGAAATTTATCACAGACTGTTATGGAAGAATCTTGTCTCTTCTACCGACTAAAATAACATTTAAGATCACCCTTGAAAATTACATGGTTGATTCCTTCATTACTTTTGATTTGATGGTACCATGTTTTGCATTTTCATAATAATAGTAATAATAATAATAATGTTTTGAATTAAGACACAAGGCCAGCAATTTTGAAGGATGGGTCTTAGTCATTATCAGAAATGCTAGTACTTGACCGATACTTTATCTTAGCAACTTAGAAAGGATGAACAACCAAGTTGACTTCAGCAGGATTTGAACTCACAACATTAAAGCATTGTTTCCTGATACTCTTATGAATCTGCCAATCCACTATCCTTGATAACAACAACAACAACATCAATAATAATTATAACAAGAGCACTCAGAGAACACAAACCTCCACCAAGGCAACACCAACGTCCTCTCAACAATTAGAGAATATCTGAAGTAAACTCAACTGCTCTCACAAACAAGAATACTAAAAGTGAACCTGACTGCCTTCAAAAATTAAGTAAAAAAAAACAAAAAACGGGAAAATAATCCAGAATCCTTGTCCGATACTGGATTGAGCCCAAAATCTAATCAGTTCATGCCAGTCATGAGGCCAAACATTCCTGAAAGTCTCATTCAAATTCATCCAGCAGTTCTTGGGATATCTTGTCTATGGACAAACAAACAAACATGAGTGTAAAGGTGGATGAAATGCCACTAAGCATTTTACCTGGCACGTTAATGATTTTGCTGGCTCACTACCTTGACAGCCTTAAAAAAAGCAACAATGACACAAATGGGGCTACTGTAGTGATAAGATATGTTTTTTGTTGCTCCAGTTGGTTAACTGCTGAAGAAACAGAAATGCAAAAACAATCTGTCTCACTGAAATTTTCATTAAATAATAACCATAGAAATTTCAAAATCTACAATTTTCTGTCAGTATATAGCTTTTTCTTACTACAGAAACATACAAGAATTGGCTCTTTTTGATCACCAAAGAAATTTGAAACACCCCAGGTTGCAATTTCTGTCATCACAAAATTCAAAATTCAGAGCACTTCAGAACTGAAAACAAAAGACAAACAGTTGAAAATTTAAGATTACAAATAACGAAAGCTGTGAAACACAGCCAAAACTTTTACAAACTTAGAAAACTGTTAAACACTTTTCCTTCCTTCCTATCCCTTGACCACGTGGTCATTGAGGCATTCATTGGTGATGTCGTAACTAAATTTCACCATTTTTCTCAGTCTTTTGCTGCCCTCTGTGAATCAGGGAAACTGAAGCTGGTCTACCCATAGATAATAACTCAGGTGACAACTGACCTGGTATGGGTCATAGCCTGCTTGTCATCCTGAATATACTATGGACAAGTTAGCTTGGTGGTGCCCATTCGTCCTCAAGCTGTTAGCCACAACCATATGCCTCTACCTGAAACACACCTTGGCCCCAAACACTAGGCTGTTGACCTGAGAAAGTTCTTCTTCCCTAGCCAGTAACTTCTTGAGAAGCCTTACCTGAAGTCTTTCACCGACTGGTGCAGTGTTAATACCAACATCTCACTTAGTTTAGTCCACCAGTTGAAGTGGGATACCAGGGTGTGGTACTAGGAGCCATCAAGTGAGATGGTTCTAGGTGAATTTGTCTACAACAATTTATCTACAGATAAAACTACATAGAGATACAGAGAGAGCTTATAAACTTATAAACTTTTTTTTCTTAATGACCAAACTACCACTGCATGACAATTTATTTTTCCTAAAGAGAACAATATGTAACAATAAGAGCACCTTTCAATTTAAAAATTCTCAGCATTTTTTTTGGAGGCTTTGTTGTAATTCTAAGAAAAAACTGATTAAAATGTCAGTACTCTGAGGCCCATACAATGGTTCTTCAATATATAGAAACAGAGAAACGACAAAAAAATTTAGTTTATGGTGGTTATTTATTCTATAAAAATAGAGAGAATGGAGCCAAGACTTACTGGAAGTGCTCATGTAACTACATTAGAGGAAGAAATAACTAGTCTTGCAAATGAACACAATCATACAATAGATGCTGCGAAAGTTGAAGCTACAGAAATTGCTATAAAAATACAGCATATGGTGAGAACCACTAATGATATACCACAATCAATAATATCAAGTGCCTTCGAAGGTTATAGTGAGGCTGCTATGTCTAGACTCCTGTTGACACAAAGTCTTAAAAGGATAGTATGTTTTATAATGCAATTCCAGCCTTACCGATGACTTGCAATGAATTAATTTTTCCAGACAAATATACGAAATCCTTTAAAGGTGAGACATTCTTAATAAATAATTCAGGTCAAAGTGATAAACACATGCTAATTTTTACTAGTAAATGCAACCTTCATTTACTTTCACAAAGTAATCAATGGTTTGTTGATGGTACATTCAAGACAGTTCCATTGTTGTTTCACCAGCTGTATACTTTGTACTTTGCATGGTTTAAGAGAAAAATCTGCAGTTGGTATTTGCGTTACTACCCAATAAATGTGAGGAAACTTATAGTCAGCTTTTACAGAAAATAAAAAATTTAGAGTCATCCTATGCATCTTCAACTGTAATGATAGACTTTGAAAAGGCTATGCAGGATGCATTCCTTAAGAAATTTCCAAATGTAAAATTCAAAGGTTTTTTTTTCATTTCTGTCAAAGTGTATTCTGTTCAGTTCAAAGAAATGGTCTCCAGAGATTATACAAAACAAATTCTGAATTTGCTATGGGGCTTCAGATGTTGTCAACCATAGCATTTGTTCCAGCTGAAAAAGTGACTGTGACATTTGAGACATTATGCGATAATATTTTTCTTGATAAAGCTCAAGATGTAATAGATTAATTTGAGGACACATAGATCAGTTGCCTTGGATGGAGAAATAAGTGAAGGTCTCCTATTTTTGCTTATGAAATGTGGAATGTTTACGATGAGGCTTTGCAAAATTTACCAAAAGCAAATAATGCAGTAGAAGGATAGTATAGGGCTTTCCAGGCCCAGGTTGCTGCTCACCAGCCAAACATATGGAAATTCATTGACTGTCATAAGAAATAGCAAAATTTTAATGAGGCTCAAACAGAACAAGATCTCTCTGGGAGGGACACTGAAACTACAAAAAAGTGCTACCGTGATACTGCTAAATCTATAAAAAGACGAGTGGAAAATTTCAGCAGTACAAATACCTGTGATTATATTCATAGAATAGCACATAACCTTTCTTTTTATGCAGATGAATTGTTGTAGATGAATTGTTGCTGATAAATTCACTGGATACCCAGTGAGATATTGAATGAGAATAGTGATCCATGTCCACCTGACAATTCTTTGCAAAAGGCAGCTATGAGACTCCAAAGGTCCTACTTCTATTCTTAGCTCCCTACACCCCTTTAAGAACATTTAGACCAAAGAAAATACACAAATTAAACATTGTAAATGCAGTATGAAGACAAATAGAAATAGTAGTTGAAACAAAACAAATTGGTTACATTTTTTCTTGATTTTCTGTAAAACTGTTGATCACTTGCAGAATAAGGCTGGAGCTACTCAGAGTTTTTGCAAGACCTTATAAATCCATCTTAATGATGGGAACTCTTTCAGATCATCAGCAGGTACCTCAGGGTCACAGGCATTTTGCTCCTTAGCTTGTATGCTTCACCTGAGTGGACAAAGGGTATTGAACTTGGTTTGCAGAAAGGTTTCCCTTGCTGTCTCTAATTAAACATTGTCACCTTGAACTGGTTTCATTTGCTGTGCCTACCTGCTTGGTGGATGTCTTCTGAAGGAAATAGCACACCCTTGAATGTTGTGAATACAGTAATGACATGTATATTTACTTATCTATTTGTTCATGAAGATGAATCAAAACAACAACTAAAACAAGTTAGCCAGTTTTCCATCATGGCTCACTTTTACTATCAAATATATCTACCATCACTTCCATTCATTGAAAATAATAAATATCAATGGCTCCTACTATTTCAAATGCATATTTTATTTCTATATTGACTTTCCTGACCAGTTCAACTAATACTATTTCTTTCATAGACCAACCAAAATATTTTAAAATCTAATCCTCCTTTATATTCTATTATCAAACAGAAAAGCCCTTTTTTCAGGGGTGGTACACAAAGCTGAATCACGTGCCATATTGCTAGAATACTATGAAATATTATCATTTACATACAATTCTATGAAATATTATCATTTAACAAAAGACAGTAAAGTAATCTGAAATAAGGGATAAAATAGGATATGCTTTCCTGCCTCCTAGGACCCCCATGTGTTTGGATCACTTTAAAAGTATCCTCTTGGTAATAAAGGACAATACACAAGTATATCGGTAATGCTTACTAAAGAAAATGCATACTGGATTGATTGTTTCTGGGTAAGAAAAGGGCAGTGTTCATTAGTCAAACCAATTTGGGATCAAAAGTTCGGTCACTTCTCAAAACACAGGCATGAAGGGCTTCCCATAACAGAATGCTTCCTAACATTAGCCCTTCATGCATATCTTCTTCATCTGATGAAGTTAAAATGATAAAAGTGGACTACAAAAAGGATGCAAGAATATACTAGTGGTCTATTATACTGCAGTGTATTTTCCATAGGGTAGATCTAAAGCAGAACATATATAAACTAGAGGAAGAGTAACACGACAAATAGACCATACTATATATAGACAGTAATAGTTCAGCTGATGTTAACAGGAACATCATAAACAAAAGTAAGCCGTTGACAGACTTGTATATCCAACAGATTCAACACGTTCAGATTAATATTCATACAAACATGCAGACAATAATGCAAAACATTTTTCTTCTGTAGAAGAGGAACCTGGTATGAGAACAATCCTAACCAAGTTATTTGATGTAAATAAGATTGATTACAGTGAAATGGGAAACACAATTTCAGTATTTGCACTGGATCATATGCCATCAGTTTTGAACAACTAATGGGAACATATGTCTGCCAGAGTAATAGAAAATACATATATCACTGCTTTTGGGGACTTAAGTATTCAAACTGATCAAGCTACTCCAGTTAATAAACCAGATATTATGGTAAAAAATCACATTAACTAAACATTTTCTGTTCATAGGTATGTCAATCTTTGTAGACTGCAACATCTTAGTGAAAGTGTTTGTACGTTAAGCAAATACAAGAATCTTGAAACAGATATCTTTAAAATGTAGCATCTAAGAATAACAACTGTATTTGTGATCTTCAGAGCTTTGGGAATAATACCAAATAGTACTCTTAGACTATGGTCAAATATCAACAAACCTCAAAGGATCAGAACTACAAAGAATTGTTCTTGTTGCTACAGCTCACATCATACAAAATACATCATTGATCTGAGAGTATTTGAATCTTTTGAAATTACAAATTTTACAACAAAGTTTTAATGAAATCCTAATTCTCAGTATTTCATTTCTTCCTTGAAATATATCATTGTTATTTATAAATAACACCTACAGTTAAGTGTCTAACTTGCTGATTCTTAAGGCCAGTGAATGTAACTTGTAACAGCTCATATAAAGCTAAACAGCAACAACAAACACATAATAATCTTTTCGTAATAATGGCATATCCTCCTCATGGATTATATAAAGTTATACATCACGTTCAATTACAAAAAAAAATTTTCTCAGCTCTAAACCCTTTAGCATTCACATAATTCTGTCAAAAGTAAAGGTTTTTTTTATTCACAAATGTGCAAGGATCACTTTGAAGAAGGAAGCTAACCAAACTGATAAACACTGACAATACATTTAGTTACAAATGGAGTCTGGAGATCAATAAAAGTGAATAGGTTCATAAGGAACAAATACATTGAAGGCTGATTCTAAAAAGGGGGATCAAACGAAAACATAAGATGAAGGCAATTAATACACTAACACTAAAGAGAGTAAGATACAACTTCAATGTGATAAAAAGACAAAGGAAAACTGTTAATAAACTTGAGACTATGTAATCTAAAAGCTGACACATATGGCATGTATGTCCCAAATTTGAATCAGTAAAGGTGGACTAGACACATAACTCTATAAAGAGCAAGATTCTTTACTACAAAATGCTGTTAACCCTTTAGCGTTCAGATTACTCAGTCAAATTTAATGCTTATTTATTCATGTTGTTTTGAATTAATTATGCATTATCTTGTAGCTTCAAAATTTAAATGATGTCATTATTTATTTTTAGAATGACATTGTAGGATAGGCGAGAGAGCTTGAATCTGGCTAGTTTGAACATGAAACAGAATATTTTGGCCAGATATGGCTGGTTACAATACTAAAGGGTTAGTATTTGACAAGAACATGGAAGGTCGAAATTAATATACAAAGAAGAACAGAAATCTACATTTCACCCATAATGTCACAAAACCAAAAATATACTTTGCACTAAATAGGCATAAACTGCATAAACTGTATGCCAGCATAGAGAATGGATATTAAGAGATAATGGTGATAATGACAATGAGGATGCAGAAAGGGTTAGGGTTAGGGTTAGGGTAAATACAAGTAAAGGAAAACTAAAGAATTAAAAAAAAAAAAGAAATCAAAAAAGTAACCATAACATAGGCACTGGCATAGCTGTGTGGTAAGAAGCTTGCTTCTCAACCACATGGTTCTGGATTCAGTCCCACTGTGTGACACCTTGGGCAAGTGTCTTCTACTATGGCTGACCAAAGCCTTGTTAGTCAATTTGGTTGAAGAAACTGAAAGAAGCCCCTCATATGTATACATATGTTTATGTCAGTGTTTGTCCCACCACCACCACCACCACTTGACAACTGGTATTTGCATCCCCATAACTAAGTAGTTCAACAAAAAAGGCTGATGGAATAAGTAGGAGATTTAACAAAGGAATAAATACTGGGGTTGATTCAGTTCTATATTTAAGAGATGAGGAATCATGTATGTATATTATTTACATTATTTACATTTGACGGATATTTGTCCTCATCTTGTTTGTTGTTAACACAACGTTTTGGACATCAGGACAGTGTTCAAAAGTAATACAACACGTTTTGGACATCAGGACAGTATTCAAAAGTAATACAACACTTTGCAAATATCTCCTTCAAGTAAAACCACCAATAGAAGAAAATATGACCAAGAACTGCATGTACTCTATCTTATGCAGCTGTGGTAGGTTATACAAAGGTGAAACAGGTCACCCCCTCAAAATAAGCACAGAGAAATATCGCAAAGTTGTGACATGGGGAGATATTGATAAATCGGGTATAGCTGATCATGTATGGAAAAATGGAGACCACCTCCCCCTGTGGGACGAAGTTAAAATAATAGACAGAGAACACCACTGGAAAATACGAAAAGTAAAAGAAGCAGCACATATGCTAGGACACAGCAACCTCCTAAGAAGACCGGGTGTAGATATGGACAGCATATGGGAACCGGTATTAAGGAAGGATAGAATATTAGATTTATAAACCCTAAAATTCACTCTACAATTACCCAAGGGCATATGGCATAGTGGTTAAGAGTGCGGGATATTAACCCCAAAATTCCGAGTTCGATTCCAGGCAGTGACCTGAATAATAATAATAACAACAACAACATTGAAAAATACCTTAAGAATGAGAACCCAGGCTTGAAATTTCCCCAGGGTACCTGATGAAGGCAGGAGTGTATATCAGCTGAAACGTGTTACAACAAACAAGATGAGGACAAATATCTGTCAAATGTAAATAATGTAAATAATATGGGGTTGATTCATTTGACTAAAACAAATTTTTCAAGGCAGTGCCCCAGCATGGCCACCGTTTAATGATTGAAACAAGTAAAAAGAGAGCATAAAAATTAAAACCTTTCTACAAACAATTACTAAACCAGAAATCAACAAAGAACAGAACCACACCAGGGTACAAAATTGACTGAAAGAGGAGAAACAGAAGGGTAGAAAGCTTAATAACTGAAGCTCTGGACCAAGATCTTGTAGCTTGACTTTACCAGTGGTAAATTCTGGTGCAGAATATCAAACTAGAATACTGCAAGGTGGCCAGTTTGATGAAACCATTGGTCACATATAAACTGAATACATTGTAGTGAATGCACAAATGTCTTCTTTAATTTTTTCATATTGTCTTCCCTATGTTAAAAATGGAAGACTGCATTTGTGATACAAATACACACTCACATGTTTAATTTTGAGTCTTGTTTAATTAAATACCAAAAGTGACATTCCCATTTGGTTGTCGGCAGAATTGGGAGCAGCATTACATTGTTCAATTTGTTAATGAAATATTGGTGAAAGTTACTATCTACAAATGCTAAAAAAATGTGCTGCTTTCTTTTGAATTAAAATTGCTTGACATTAGTATATTGTGACACAAAGTCAAACCATCTCTGTCCTTGAGTGAATATTCTACTACAAAAGCCAAGACTGAACATGTAATGGACAACCATTCTAGGTGCAGTATGTCACAAAAGCTTTTCTATAGACAGCTTTTACATGCTGTTACATATTGATAGAAACACATTCAACATTACGGTATGGAACTTTATGCAGAAACAATTTTTCTTGCCAGATTTTTTTTTATACATTCTATGTTTTTGTACTGCACCTCAGTATACACATACGAATTTATTCATTCTACAAATACGTACCATTCAAAAGAACTTTGTATATTTACAATACATATCTTTCTTGGTATATTCTGTTCACACCTTTTAAACAATTTTTCTGTTTGCATATTTTGTATTACATGTAACACATACCATTTTTATATAATACATGAATTGTCATCTGTGTTGCTTGGAATCACAGGCTTTATGTTATTTTGAGCTACTGTTGAAATGTTGATCTCTAAATGTGGAGGAAATCTGTGGAAGAGGTAGAACCAGAAAGACTCTAACCTATGTCATCATCACCATCATCATCATAGATGATGATGAGGATGATGCTATATATTACTATCAGTAATAGTAATTCTAACTAAACAGACAGACAGACTGGCATGTCTACAAACCAGAAATGGGAAAATATAGAAATAAACAATTGTAATTGGAACCACATGATGTTTTAACTCTGTGTACTACACTGGCCATGCCAGAATATATTAGAAAGCATGGCAAGGTTTCCAATCACCTTCATTGGATGATATATAAGGAGGAAGTGAGATTAAGAAAATGATAATGATGTAATGATTCTTTTGTGAATATTGGTATATATAGACAGACAATGGGTTAATAGTAAATTGATTGGACATCATTATAAAGGAGAAAAAGCTATCAGTCTTAAACAATATTTGACATAGCTTGTCTAAATGGGAATAAACTCAAGGCAAAGTGGTTCAAAAACTCTCCAGATATAAAGACATGGCAAATAAAATAGCGAAAATATGTAATGTAGATACAAGAATAAGTTCCACTGTTGTAAAAATGCTGGGAATTATGAAATAGAGCTCAGGAATCAAAGACTTTCCTGAAGTGTTGGTTCTCAAGTGAAGTTCATATGGCCCTTGGGAGTCTATCTAAGATTTTGTTGTAAAATACATGTGCAATAGATTGGTTATACTTCTTCAATACATAAAATATGTTAATTTTTTTTACACAATTCCTAATAACATTTAACAATAAAAAGGCGGTGAGCTGGCAGAAACGTTAGCATGCCAGGAGAAATGCTTAGCAGTTTTTCGTCTGTCTTTACATTCTGAGTTCAAATTCTGCTGAGGTCAACTTTGCCTTTTATCCTTTCAGGGTCGATAAAACAAGTACCAGTTGAACACTGGGGTCGAGTTAATCAACTCATTCCCTCCTCCAAAATTGCTGCCCTTGCAGTAAAGTTTGAAGCCACAGGCAAAATACTGTTAAGTATTTTGCCCAGCTTGCTAATGATTCTACCAGCTTGCTGCCTTATAACAATCCTTTTCTACTATAGGCAGAAGACCTGAAATTTACCAACCTCGAAAGGATGAAAAACAATGTAGACCAAGGCAGAATTTGAACTCAGAACATAGCGATGGGTGAAATACTGCTAAGTATTTTACCTGGCTTGCTAACGATTCTGCCAGTTTGCTGCCTTATAATAATAATAAGGATAATAATGATAATAATAGTAATGATAATAATAATAACTGGTTTATAACAGAAACAATTCCTATCATAGTAGGCACCTTAGGTATGATAAAAAAAATATTCAGACAAATACATAACAAAAACACCAGGACTTACAAGTATATATAACATACAGAAAATTGCACTGCTGGGCACTGCACACATCCTACGCAAAACACTTTCAATACAGTAACCATAAGAGCATCACAGAAAAGCACAGCTCATACCCAAGGTACACAGAGCTGTGCTCGGTAGTGAAGTGAAAGCACAATATATAAAAAAAAACAACTGAATAATAATGATAATGATGATAATAATAATAATAATAATAATAATAATAATAACAGCAGCTTTAGGTTTAATAACAGCATGGATGATGAAAGAGCCATAATGAAAAGAAGAAAGAAAACAAAAATCTAATAATATTGTCAAATCTGAAGGTAAACTTAACAAACCAAAGTAAATAGTAATGCTATTAGAAGCCAGCTAGTTGTGTTCTCCACTTTTAGGTTTTACACAAAAATATTGTGTTTACAATAAATAACAAATAACAATGTGCAAATCACATGAAAGAAGAATGGGACACATAAAAAGAGCATACAACAAATTAATTAAAATCAACAGTATACAACACATTGACCATGACCAACTATTATGAAGAGCAATAGAAACTGTTTCTATTGTCCCAGGATTTATTGGGAATGTTGAAGAGTGAGTTAAAGGTTTTTTATGCTTCAATGAATGTGAGAAACAGGAATCAGATATAAGTACTGGCCAAAATAAAATTAATCTGTATGGATCAGTGAAAATACTTCCACAAGATATGACTAAATATTGGTTTCAAATTTTGGCAAGTGGGTAAGCCAATTACATCGATCCCAGTGTTCTACTGGTACTTTTTTTATTGACTCTGAAAGGATGAAAGGCAACGATGACCTTGGCAGAACTTGAACTCAGAGTGTAAAGACAGACAAAATGCTGCTAAGCATTTTGCTCAGCATACTAAAGATTCTGCCAGCTTGTCACCTTAATATGACTAAATATTCTCTACTCTAAGCACATGGCCCAAAATTTTGGGAGAAGGGGCCAGTTGATGAGATTGACCCCAGTACGCAACTGGCACTTAATTTATCAATCCCGAAAGGATGAAAAGCAAAGTCGACCTTGGCAGAACTTGAACTCAGAGTGTGAAGACAGACAAAATGCCATTAAGCATTTTGCTCGGCATGCTAATGGTTCTGCCAGCTTGCCACCTTAATATGACCAAATATTGATATCAGGAAACTAATATGTTAATACAATCAGGCTTTCTCCAAGAAATTCTTGTCTCACCCATATGCTAAATAGCCTAATATACTTAGCAGCCATAAGACAATGAGCTGGCAGAATTGTAAGCATGCTGGACAAAATGCTGCTAAGCATTTTGTCCATCTTTGCATCCTGAATTCAAATTCCACTAAGGTTGACTTTCCCTTTCATCCTTTTAGGGTCAATAAATTAAGTACCAGTTGAATACTGGAGACAATGTAATTGATTTAGCCTTTCTTCTGAAATTGCTGGCCTTGTGCCAAAATTTGAAATCAGTATACTTAGCAGCCATATTAGCATCAGGTGAAAGAGAGTTCAACTGTAATAGAATCAGTCACACTTGACAAGCTTACCAAACAAGAACAGGAAGAAAATATTGGAAAATATACAAATTATATAAAAAATGGAAAAGCAATATTTTCCTCCAGTTAAATATGAGAAGGAGGGAGGGTTCTAGTATTTTTTATCTTTTATTTGTTTCAGTCATTGGACTGTGGCCATGCTGCGGCACTACCTTACTCAACCACAGTACTGATATTTTTGAAGTCTGAATGCTAAGTTAAAGGGACGTAAACAAACCAACAATGGTTGCCAAGTGGTTGGATGGGGACAAGCACAAAAGAACACATACACTCACACACATACATACGATGGGCTTCCACACAGTTACTGTCTACCAAATTCACACACAAGGCACTGGGTGGCCCAGTGCTATAGAAGAAGACATGCAATGGGACTGAATCTGAAACCATGTGGTTGCAAAGTGTTGATCCTAAGTAAAATAAAAGCATGATTTTAGATAGATAATCCAGGTAAAGATATAACAAAACTGAATGTTTTATAAAAATATTATTTCATCCATAAAAATCACAGATTTTGAAAACAAAATACAAAAATATACAACACATAAATGAAAAATAGACCTGCAGTAATGGAAAATACAATCTTATTAGGGAAGCAAATGGGGGGAAAGATACATGAAATGATTAAGATGTAGGATGGATAAGAAATAAACAGGGAAGGAAAACATGTTAATAGTGGCACATGTATAGTCCAGCAAAACTATGATGGAAATTTATCAATGCAATCACCATCATCATAAGTTTTTCATCAAAACTAAAGGGTTCATTCGACCCTTTCAAGCGTTTAGTCTTGATAAATTGATAGAGTTTCCAATTCTGATAAAGGTACTTAACCAGCATACACAACACTTTAGCAACAACATATAATAAATTGTGAAGGATATCAGTTTAAAATGCCCAGCAGGTTTACTACAGGGAAAACAGTATCCATTCTCAATGAATAAATCAATAAATAAATAACACCAAGGACCACCAGATTAATAATCTGTTTAGGAACAATATATTAATATTTGCTATCTATACTCCTCAACAAGCTGGGTTTACACTTAGAAAATAATAAGTATCATACTACAGGAATCAAAGGATATTGGAAGGGAATGTATGGATGCAAAGAAGAGTTTAAACTGAGAAGTTATTGCTAACAGTTGAGTAAATAACAATAATATAGGCATTACATGGATTAATAATACTAGCATGCTACATTCCTAAATGTTGGAATTTCATTATAATAATCGTTGTACATCCATTTTCCATTCTGGCATAGTTTGAAGTTCTCATTTACAGTTTCTACCTCCTTAGATGGCTTAATGGGTCTGAGGACCACAACTCTGACATAATACATTTTGTCATAGTTTCCTACAACTAGATGCTCTTCTTAACAGTAACCGTTTTATAGAGGATATTGAGTATATTTTATTGTAGCACAGCATTGGAGAAGCTGTCATGTCCTCAGCAAAACAGGACTAAAGCATTCTCTCAGCCCTCAGTGGTCTCCATCTGTTCACCATTTTTCAGAGACTCCTTTTCTTCTGCTACCCTTTTAATTAGCTCTGACTCCACAAACAAATCTTTTGATTAAACCAACAATAGTTTTAAATGCTACAAACTAATTATATATCATCTCTCTTATAATGATTCCATAAAACAAGGGACGGCACTGAGATAGAGAACCTATTAAAAACTAAATGAATTCAATAATAACACTAAAATGAATACAAGTTTCAACAGTGCTAGCGTGTTTATGCCCCTGTAACTTAGTGGTTCAGCAAAACAGACCATTAGAATAAATTCTAATGGTCTGTTTTGCTGAACCACTAAGTTACAGGGGCATAAACACGCTAGCACTGGTTGTCAACCAATGGTGGGGGTGAGACAAATACAAATACAAAGCCATGCACACATAGATATATGTATGCATATATGACAGGCTTCTTTCAGTTTCTGCCTGCCAAATCCACTCATAAGGCTTTGTTTAGTGTGAAACCATAATAAAAAAAAAACACTTACCTAAGGTGCCATACAGTGGGACTGAACCCTGAACCATGTGGTTGGGAAGCAAGCTCTGATCACAAAGCTACATCTGCATGGTTTAAATGGTAAAAAGTCAAATATTAATTTAAATTTGGACATCAAATTCTTTATATTGGCATACAACTATTCATACAAGTATTTAGGAAGAGGTAAAACTGCTAAGAAATGGCACACATAAATGGAAGAGAAATTTAGACATCTTTGTAGATGATACAGAATAATAGAGGGGGAAAAAAACTGAATTCAGCACCAGAAATAACATCACTGGAAAAAATAAACTAGTCAAATTCTACAGCTTCAATATAATGATTTAAAAGTGAATGAAAACCCCCATTGTGAAAATCATAAAAATACTGCCTGCCATACAAAAACTGTAAAAGATAGAATATCTCTATTAAGCACACAGGAAGATACAAAATAGAAAACTATTGCAACGTAACCAATGTGGTTCAAGAAACATACATAGAAGCAAGTAAAAGAAGACTTATTATTATAATAAAGAAATATAAAAACATAGAATTGCCCCTCCAGAAATATAAAAAAGACGAAAAGAAATAGTACAAACTAGAAGCTAAGTGCACTTAAGGAAAGGGATTAGATGATAAAATAAGCCACAAAAAAAGGGGAAAATAAAACAAAAATAAAAGACAAGAATTAAAGTAGAACTAAAAACAAAAAAAATAGCACAAGGAAAATAAAGAGAAAAACCTTTCTGTGGTCAATATCCTATGGAATTAAACAGAGAAGTGAATCAGCAAAAAATACAACAATGATTCTAAAACTGTGGGCTGGACAAAAGGTAGAAATAAAAGTTCTAAATTTGATAATATCAAATGCCTAAGAACAAATAACATAAGCTTTTGGAACAATATTCTCTATGTGCAGATATGGCTGTGTAGATGAGACATTCTTTCCCAACCATGTGGTTTTAGGTTCAGTCCCACTTCTGCACAGAACCTTGGGCAAATGGCTCCAACTATAGTCCTTGGTTGATCAAAGCCTTATGAGAGGATTTAGTAGACATTAACTGATAGAAAAATGTTATTATATAGGTGAAGGTACGGCTGTGTGGTAAGAAGTTTGCTTCTTAACCACATGACTCTGGGTTCAGTCTCACTGCATGGCACCTTGGGCAAGCATCTTCTACTATAGACTCAGGCTAACCAAAGTCTTGTGAGTAGATTTGGTAGATGTAAACTGACAGAAGCCTGTCATATAAATATATATATATATAAAATTTCAGTAACTGTTAGAAAACCAATTATAGCAGTGACTCAATCAATTTCTAGCAAAATCTGAAGAAGGAATGTTTGTATTCTGAAATTTTATATCAGACTATGGATAATTAAATTATAACAGTTATTATAGTCCACTCTGCACTGTTGTGCCATTCAAGACACATTATATGTTATACATGTATATATATATATATATATATATATACATATATCTTTGTGTGTGTGTGTGTGTGTGTGTGTGTGTGAATTCATGAGACTTTGTGTTTTTATCCAAAATGGAGATGAACACTGTTCCTCCGTGTGATTGGCTTGTAAAGTATTGAGATGTTAAGATATTTTTCTTAACATGAAACTAATGGTAGCCTTAATTCACAAATAAAAATTATATCCATCAATGCGATATTGAGCACTCATTCTCATTGTCTGATATTTACACATGTGCTATTGGTGGTTTCTTTTCCTTCTTTGAACTTTTCTTCTTCTCCTTTCTGATGAAGAATTATGCTCGAAATGTCAGACTCTAACTTTTCACTGAGCATCAAGCTAATACATTTTTTGTGCTCATCCTCTTGTTGTCTGTTAATTTTACTCATTTATTTGAATTGACTATATATATATATATATATATATATATATAAGGAACCAAAGCAAGCTTTGAACTTAAACTATTAATTATATGAGAATTAAAAAACAAAATTCTACCTGCTAATTCAATCAACATAAAGAGATGCATGCTGGACAATATCTAAAGGATTAACCCTGTTATTAGCATATTTCTGTGGATATACGCTGCATTTGATTAAAATAATTTTGAAAATAATGAAGAATTTTGTAAAATAAGTGTTTGAAGCATAAGTTAACATGAAATTTTGATGGAAGCTTTTAATTTACATCACTTTAAATGAAGAAGTTGGTATCCTAGAACCAGGAATGGTTTCAGGTGGGTTGGTATCAAAAGTGCAAGATGAGTATAAAATTCAGCCAGGATGAACAATTTCTCTTAATTTTAGAAGAGACTCTAATCATCAGTTTTTTTTGCATACAACATGTATAGCATATGGTTAGAGCATTGGACTTACAATCATGAGGTAGTGAGTTCATTTCCTGGACCACACTGTGTCGTGTTCTCGAACAAGGCATTTTATTTCACATTGCTCCAGTTCACTCAACTGTAGAAATGAGATGTAACATCGCTGGTGCCTAGCTGTATTGGCTTTTGCTTTCCCTTGGATAGTATCAGTGGCATGGAGAGGGAGGGGGGGCTTGTATGCATGGGTGACTGTTGGTCTTCCTTAAACAGCCTTGCTTGGACTTGTGCCTTGGAGGGTAACTTTCCAGATGCAATCCCATGGTCATTCATGACCGAAGGGGGTCTTTACCCAGATATACATATACATATGAGATAGTGAGTTTGATTCCCAGACTGATTTGTGTGTTGTGTTCTTGAGCAAGACACTTTATTTCACATTGCTCCAGTTCACTCAGCAGTAGAAATGAGCTGAAACATCAATGGTGCCAAGTTGTATCAGCCTTTGTTTTTCCTTTACATAACATCAGTGGTATGAAGAGGGGAGGTTGGTATGCATGGGCAACCGCTGGTCTTCCACAAACAACCTTGCCCGGACTTGTGCCTCACAGAGTAACTTTCTAGGTTCAATTCCATGGTTATTTATGACCGAAGGGGGTCTTTACCCTTGTTTCCAATCAACGTAGTCCTGTTTATTGCAGGTTCTATATCTTTTATCTTTTATCTTTTACTTGTTTCACTCATTAGACTGTAGCCATACTAGGGTACCACCTTGAAGAATTTTTAGTTGAATGAATCGATCTTGGTACTTATTTTCCTTTTTAAACTTAGTACTTATTCTATCAGTATATTTCACCAAACTGCTAGGTTACTAGGATATAAACACATCAACAGTTGTTAAGAAATGGTGGGGGACAAACACAAACACAAAGACACATACACAAATATATATATATATATATATATATATATATATATATATATATACGATGGGCTCCTTTCATTTTCTATCCACCAAATCCACTCACAAGGCTTTGGTCGGCCTGAGGCTATAGTAGAAGACACTTGCCTAAGGTGTCACACAGTGGGACTAAACTCAGAACCATGTGGTTGGGAAGCAAACTTCTTACCACACACCCATGCCACCACCTCTGGATAAACATCTTGAACACAAAACCTATAAACTAACAAAATATTTGACAGATGTACCCTATTTCAGTTTATTTATTCATTTACAACTTGAGATGACTGGGCCACCATTTAGAGTTAAATACTTTGACCAGAGTTAGTGTGCAATGCTAATGATTAAATATAAATCAATAACCCTTTAGCTGTGGTTGTCATTATATAATAATAAAGTTAATTGTTGAAACAGTTATGGCTGAGACTATGCAAAGATAAATAGTAATTGGCAATATCTAATTATGATTTCATAATGTGATTCACTCATACTATATTCAATGTAAGAAAACTAGAGGAGGGGAAAATATCTAATTATAAATATATAATTACATTTATATTTACTGAGCTGGAAAAGATGTGAGACAGTTATAAATGTTGTTATTTGAAAGACTAAAGAATAACCAGGCACCTATAACTGAAGAGATTCAGTTGTCTGTGTGAACAATATATAAACTAAATACAACAGATACTCAAGAAATTACTGACAAATACAGCTTCATAATTTGTAGAGAAGGATGGGTAGTAACCTTTATAAAGAAATTGATAATTTTATTGAAACCAAAATTAGAAAATCAAGTTCAGAATCCTTCAAGTAAAATAGATATGGTACCAATCAATCAGTTAGTAAAGTTAAGTTTTGAGCTTTTTGATTTTTATCTGTATTACTACAGATAAATCTTAACTTTTTTGTATTGTTGTTAATATTGTCATTATTATTATTATTTGGTTTGACTCAGGTTCAGTCTTATTCTGGTAGGGTTTATGTGGGTAGTGGGTTACTACCTGTAACCTTAGGTACCCACAAGTTCTCAGTAGTCTTTCAAGTGCTTAGAACCCTCCTGATTATTCTTGCTATCCCTAAGAGACAAACTTTCTGTTGGAGCTCTACCAGGCATTTTATTTCATTCTCCCTCAGCCATTTGTCTATATCTTTGCTTACTGTTCTCAATGCACCAATTATTATAGGCATGAACTTTACTGTTCGCATGCTCCAAATTCTTCCTATTTCAAATTTTAAGGGACTGTATCTTTTTTTTTTTTGTTTTTCGTCCTCTTTCTTCACAATCTTGGAATCAAATGGGCATGATGGGTCGATTAATAAGCAACTACACGTTTCCTTATCTATGATTGCTATATCCAGCCTATTATTTTTATAACTTTCTGTCTGTTTGAAGAGGACAGTCTCACAAAATCTTACATTTCTCTGACTCTGATACTCTTTGATCCAATGAGTGTACTGTGTTTCCAGCTTCAAATCTCCATTTCTGGCAAAGTTTCCTGCGTAAAACATTTGCAACCTGGTCATGCCTCCATTTCTTATATTCTATTATTATTATTATTATTATTATTATTATTATTATTATTATTATTATTATCATTATTATTATTATTATTATTATTATTATTCTACTATTCTTATATTCTATTATCATTATTATTATTATTAGCAGAATTGTTACTGCACTGGATGAAATGCATAGCAGCATTTGGCCTATCTTTATGTTCTGAGTTCAAATTCTGCCATGGTTGACTTTGCTTTTCATCCTTTCAAATTCAATAAATTAAATGCCAGTTATGCACTGGGTTCGATGTAATTAACTAGTGCCCGCCCACTAAAAATTTCCGGCCTTATGCTTATAGTAGAAAGGATTGTTATTATTATTATTATTATTGCTATTCAGTTCTATATTTAATAAATGAGGAATTATGTACATCATTTACGTTTGATGGGTATTTGTCCTCATCTTGTTTGTTGTTAACACAATGTTTCGGCTGATATACCCTCCAGCCTTCTTCAGGCATCTTGGGGAAATTTCGAACCTGGGTTCTCATTCCTAAGGTATTTTTCGATATTATTATTATTATTATTATTGTTCAGGTCACTGCTTGGAATCGAACTCAGAATCTTGAGGTTAGTATCCCTCGCTCTTAACCACTACAAGAAGGATATGAATAAAAACAAATAGGGTAACAATGAAGATAAATGTAATGAGGATATCAATGAGGAATGCATGACAATTGTGAAGATAACAGTGATAATGGTAATGATGATGATGATGATGATGATGATGATGATAATGGTAATGTTGATGATGATGGTGCTGCTGCATCTGTTGCTGGATGATGATGATGATCACAGCAACAATGTTGAAGACAATGAGGAGGGGAGGAGGACAAAACTGAGTTTTGTTTTAAAGTTGAGAATTATTTTCGTGTGCATTTAAAAGTATTCAACAGGTTTGTTTTTGGAGTTTTTTCTATATAGTAAAAAAAAAATATATATATATATATATATTAAATATTTCAGCTAATTTTCTCAGGTTTACTTGACAATAAATTTTCTGCAAAAGTTTTCAATCTGTAATTATGATAGAAAGGATTGAAAGAACATGAAGAAGATACGAGTTCATAACTTTTACTTTCTAGAAATGAAGAAATAGAATAAACATTTAATTGATTTTAGTGTCTCCTTAAGCTATTGTAGGTCATAAATGGAAGTAAATACAGATGACATCTGTGTGGTAAAGAAATAAAGAAAATATAGTTGTTAGCTAGTGAATATATCCATTCTATTTTTTGATTACTTTTCAATTTTATTGATTAGTAACCATGCTGTAAATTAGAAATTCAAGTTGTTATTATTTTCATTGCTCAACTTATGCTTCTAAATAAAAGCAAAAATGTAAAAGTGAACAAATGGTTTTATTCTCATAACAAATTTTCTAGCTAATAAAATGTGAGAAGACAATCTATTAAAAAAAAATCACCGAGATAAAAAAAAAAAAGAAAGGGGGAAAAAAAAAGCTCCAATTTATTAAATGATTTTAGCACAATGTACATTGGAAGTTCAAAGAATATTTATTGGAAACTAACAACAGTATTTCGCAAAATATTTCAATGGACATTGGTTCATTTTCGCTAACATACAACTTTCAATGGAATTGATGTTTGTAACATTGATAGTTATTCTGTTAGTCAATAGCACTGTTTCATAAACCATCATTATAAGATCTCTATAAACTATTTTTACATACTAAATATTTATCAATGTTAAATCATGAACAAGGCAATTGATTTTGAAGCAAATAAAGAATTAAACTACATTCAATCATTATTCGTTAATAGTTATCTGTTTGGTATGTTTCTTAAGAAACGGAATTTAATTGTTATAAATTATAACACTTTTATTTAAGGAATTGTGCTACTTTTTTCAGAGCCATTCTTCATAGTTTGAGTAATAGGAAGCTTGAATTTATTTGTAGATGTGAATAATTCTTCTGTATAGCCTTGTATTGTATTTCTAACTTATTTTATTTGCAAATCCAAAGATGAGAAACAACTATGTACAGGCTTTCTTTAATTACTGGATTTGGAGGAACAACAGTGCCCATGGCTTTTGCAAATCCTCAAAGACAGGGTAGATTGATGCCATTAATGTTCCTCTTGAATTTTGGCAAGGTAACACTTGTAGGAAATGCATAAGTAGTAAATGAATTGCAGAGAGTTAGTGATCTGAGATTAAGTGATCAATGCAATGCTTGAAGCTTCATGGCATTTCACACATCTTCTCCTTGAATGGAAAATAATAATATTGGGTGATGTGAAGGTATCTAAAATTTCTTTTAAAGCATAGTTTATTAAATATTACCTTATAACAGTGAAAATATCATAGGAAATTATTAATTGGGCAATTCCACGCAAAAGGAAACAAAAACTGAAAAATTGTAATAAAACTGTGCTACCATGATTTATGTATTTTTATGTTCCCATAAGCCAATAGGATTTTAAAAAGTATCAAAAAGTAAATAAAAAAATCTGCAGGCCTGCTGTGATATGAATAGGGCAGCCATCTTGCATCTAGTCTAGAAGATGACAATTTAAACTGCAAGGACAAAAGGTAGGTATCCAGTTCCATCTGAGAAAAAAATTAAATTTTCCATTTTGCAAAGATATATTTTCAGGAGGAACTAGAGTAAAACTACAGTTTGGCAGTGTTATTTTTTGGAATTTACTGTGGCCATTAAAATTTGTTGCATCAGTTACATTTTTGGCATTTTAAGTTCAGTCTACAAAATCCTGACAAATAATTACTTTAAAACAATGCAACCATTATGACATACTGTAAGGGGGAATTTTATTCTTATACACAGTACGTTATATTTTCAGTTATGTGTACCTGCTTGTGTACTGTTCATGGAAATTTCAGCCACATTATGATCAGTGACTTGCCGTATTATAGGGCTTCCACAGTTACCTGCAATGCATGTAAAAGGTCTAGATTTAATTATGTAAGACATTACGAAGTTAGTTTTTGTATGTGGCAGATGTTCAGGTGCAATAAACACTGTAAACAAACAAGAAACAACTTCTATCGCATTCCAGGGAGAAAAACTAGAGGTAGTCGATAGCTTCCGCTATCTGGGTGACCAAGTTAGTAGTGGGGGTGGGTGCGCTGAAAGCGTAGCTGCTAGAATAAGAATAGCCTGGGCAAAGTTTAGAAAGCTCTTACTTCTGCTGGCGACAAAGGGACTCTCACTCAGAGTAAAAGGCAGACTGTATGACGCATGTGTACGAACAACCATGCTACATGGCAGTGAAACATGGGCTGTGACTGCTGAGGACATGCGTAAGCTCGCAAGGAATGAAACCAGTATGCTCCGCTGGATGTGTAATGTCAATGTGCATACCCGTCAGAGTGTAAGTATCTTGAGAGAAAAGCTGAACATAAGAAGCATCAGTTGTGGTGTGCAAGAGAGACGATTGCGCTGGTATGGACATGTGGTGAGAATGAATGAGGATAGCTGCGTGAAAAAGTGCCACACCCTAACAGCTGAGGGAACCCGTGGAAGAGGTAGGCCCAGGAAGACCTGGGCTGATGTGGTGAGGCAAGACCTTCGAACATTGGGCCTCACTGAGGCGATGACTACTGACCGAGACCTTTGGAAATGTGCTGTCCGTGAGAAGACCCGGCAAGCCAAGTGAGATCGTTGCCAGTGCCCCTGGACTGGCTCTTGTGCGGGTGGCACATAAAATGCACCATTTTGAGCGTGACCATTGCCAGTACCGCCTGATTGGCCTTCATAGGGTTTTCGAGCGAGATAGTTGCCAATGCCCCTGGACTGGCTCTTGTGCGGGTGGCACATAAAAGACACCATTTTCGAGCGTGGCCGTTGCCAGTACCGCCTGACTGGCCTTCGTGCGGGTGACACGTAAAAGCACCTACTACACTCTCTGAGTGGTTGGCATTAGGAAGGGCATCCAGCCGTAGAAACTCTACCAAATTAGATTGGAGCCTGGTGTTGCCATCCGGTTTCACCAGTCCTCAGTCAAATCGTCCAACCCATGCTAGCATGGAAAGCGGACGTTAAACGATGATGATGATGATGATGATGATTATGCATGAACTGCAATAAGCTTTAAGAAATGTTATTGAGAACTTTGTGTTCAAGTGCAGCACACATTTTGAATACATAGTGTGTGTTTTTACCTTTTGATCGATTCCTCATTGATAAGAATAAAAATATAGAATACTAATTGGTATCCGAGTCCCAGTGTTGCACCAGTTACACATTTCTAGCTGAAAATGTTGCATCAGTTATGTGTACCTGTTGCGTCAGTTACAGTTTACCTAAGGCATTACATGTATTAACCTATAATGTTGGATATGGAAGCATGTATAACATTCATACCACTTCAGGTTTCTTTTGATATAAAAATTGTTTACACATGTAAATTTTCTGCACAAGGTTTCCAGCATAAGTCCCACCAAGTTAGGTATCATGTCTTTTTTCTGTTGCATCAGTAACACAAGTATTTATTCTCTCTAAGACAAGCTAGTTCAAACATAGAATTTCAATTCATATGCAACAATATATATGGCCCACAGCAGTTAAAGTATTCACGGGTCATTACATTTCAGTTAGCTTAAGTAAGATGCCGGGACATTTTTAGTATTAAAAAATTCTTGTAAATGTTGCCTCAGTTATGATAGAATTGCCCAATTGTAATGTTTAAGGTATACCCTTTAAGATGTAATCAATACTTGGTGAATGAGTAGATTTAATAAAGCTGTCTACTTTTTAATTTTTTAATTTTTTTGGCTGTGGAATCTAGAATCTCAGAGAGTAGAATGTTTAGGTGTCTCCTGAATACTTTTACATTTACATTTCATCCATCTATATTTACTTCTTTTACATTAATATCTATCCTCTAGAGATCTCTCAGGATTTTTTTTGCTAGGACATTGAAAAACTGTGAGCACTTAAATATTGGTTTCAAGATTTGGCACAATGCCAGCAGTTTTAGGGGAGGGCAAGTCAATTATATTGACTCCAATGCACAACTGGTACTTATTTTATCAACTAAAATTATTGAATGAATAAATCCAATTTCCACAGTGAAAGGGTTAAGCAGCAGCTGGAGAATCTGCTGGCTTTAGAAATGGTGCTGGTTTGGTAGAGGTCTCATTTAGAGGTGAGAAAGAGAGAAGGAGTGTTTATGTGGAAGAGATGTTATAAGTTGTTGATAGGAAAAAAAACCCAGAAAAAATTCCATTTCTGTATCAGTGGTATTATTTTGTGAAGAATACAAGAACCAAGAAGAGGTGTGAATTTTGAAATCACTGGACAATAAATTCCAAGAGGTGTGAAATGAAATAGCTGCTCTTGAGGTGGTGTAAGAGATAGTCAAATAGTTTTTAACGATCAGGAGGGTTTGGAGATTGGTAGTAGCAGTAACAGATGTATTTAGAATAATGAAAGAGTGAGACTCTGAGCCAGAAAAGACTTTGTTCTAGATATATCTAAGTAAGATAGAGTGTATTTTGTGTGTGTGTGTGTGTCTCTCTCTCTCTCTCTCTCTCTCTCTCTCTCTCTCTTTCTCTCTTTCTCTATCTCTCTCTCCTTCTCTCTCTCTCTCTCTCTTTCTCTCTCTCTCTTTCTCTCTCTATCTTTCTCTCTGTATATGTGTGTGTTTACTTTGCCCACCATCCTTCTAGGTTTAATAAAATGAAAATACTAATCCAAGATGTTGGATAAGTGGAGACATTAAGAAAAAAATCATTCCAGGTACCTCGTGGTATTTGTTGTGGCTCTTTGTGTTTTGAATTGAAATCCTACCTTCAGCCTACTTGGGTGGTAGACTTAATCAGTCCCTGATTTAACTCCACCACTTGGCACAATTTGCTACCTTTTGCAGATCCCATTCCACTGTAAGCATCTGACTACATATCTAGATAACTTACTCCTTCCCTCAGCTATCATGGAGGCCCTGTAAAAGGCCATGGAATTTGGTGAGTGAGATGTAGCTGTGAATGTAGTGAATATGCAAAGACTAGAGAGGAATGAAGCTAACTTGTTCTATAAGATGTGATGTGCAGTGCCAGTGTGCTTGTACAGCAAAGTGCTAATGTACTGAGAAAAAATATGCCTAAGAAGATTCAAATGTAGTGTGCAAGAGAGAAGACTGTGCTGGTTTGGTGATGTGATGCATGTGAATGAGGACTGTTGAATAAAGAAGTGTCTGCTGCTGGAACATTTAGTAGAGAAAAACCCAGAAAAACATAGGATGAAATAGTGAAGGCTGGTTTCAAGACACTGAACCTAATGGAGGAAATGACAAAGAATTAAGGTGACTGATGATTTGCTCTGCTTGAGAAGACAACAGCAAATATGAGGTTCTAAAATAATTTTGTTTGGTTGTATGTGCAAGGTCCTGTTCCTACATCCTCACTGCTCAGTCAAGCATTCCCTACATCTCATCTCCCTATTCAGCCTTTCTCCCAAGTACCATCTTTCCTTGACACATATTACATCACCTAACATTTTGTGCTACATGTTACTGCCTTCCTTCCCTTCTTCCTTCTACTTCCATCCCTCATTCTCATTATCAACCTTTCCCAAGAGCTTCCAGGTGTTCTTTTCACCCTCCTCTGCCATGCTTTATCTTAACTCCTTACATATAGGCTATTATTTCCAGTATCCACTCTTGTCTGTCACCATGCCCCTTCACTTTATTTACCCCTTCCCAATCACTCCAATGTATTGCTTGCTTATCATCTCTTACTTTCTGAACTTTCATACCTGAGTCACTCCTCTCTCTCATCTTACCCATCCCCACCTATACTCATATTTTCCATTACATCTATGCCTCCACTCCTGTTTGTCACTCACTACATTTACTTCTACCCCCATCTCTAACCATCTGGTATTCTCCCCTTCAACTCTTATGACTCCACCGTCTGAATTGCTGCATGTATCATCTCTTGTTTCTCAAGAGTTCTGTTCTGCCACCCCATCACTACCATCTTACTTTTTCCCAGATACATCTCTTTGTCTCTAGCATAAAAATCACTTCTTCTCCCTCTCAAATATTTCCCCACCCCAACTTAGTTGAAAGGGCTTTTGCATTTTCCCTTTCTTGTTCTTTCCTGCCTTGCAAGTTATTGGACAATGCCAGTAGAGCCAGTGGCATGAAAAAAGCACCCGGTACGCAAATGGTTGGAGGTAGGAAGGGCATCCAGTCATAGAAACCCTGCCAAAGCTGACATGGAGCACTATGCATGCCATTGGCTCACTGGATCCTGTCAAACCTTCCAATCCATGCTAGAGTAAGCATTAACATTAAATGAGTATATATATATATATATATATATATATATATATATACACACACACACACCACACACACACACACACACATATCAGTCAATAAATCATCTGGTTGTGTGTATCTGGCAATTAGCTTTTCATAATATACAATGCATCGTATAAAGTATGGAACCAAAGTACAATGCACATAAATTAATTAATTCTGTAAGACTTCTATGGTGTAATGTGGTTTATAATTTTCCTTTAACATTAATTGTCACAGCTCCTTTGCCAGATTATTTATTCCTGTATTTAATGATATTCATACAGTCTGTCTGGAAGAGCATATGTGATTTAACCAAACTGAAGCAGAATGAGATTCATTGAATGATTCTTTAGAATTATTATTTTCCTCTGTGATGGTTAATATCATGAGAATTATGTTCAGCCATTAAATATCCATCCACTAAAAGCACTTCTTTTTTATCTTTGTTGGATTACCATGAATATTTTTTTCCTTTCTTCTTTTGTTTGTAAAAGAAGTACATAGTAAATGGGAAATAGTATCATGAAAAGAGTAGTGACAAAATGTCTATATAATATATTGTCTGTTTTGTTTGTGGAATATTCAATATTGGTATGTATAGATGGTCATTTTAATACTTATACACTCAGCTGTTTGTCTCAGTTCTTATCTACCCGGTAAAGGAGATCAGAAATGTTTAGTGTCTGAACTGTGGCACCAGTGATGACTAGCTGTAAGCTCATGAATTTTCAAGTAAACGGAAGAAAGAAAAACACATTGTAGCCAACAAACCAATATTTATCGGTCTCTCTCTCTCTCTCACTCTCTCTCTCTCTCTCTCTCTCTCTCTATATATATATATATATATATATGTACATATATATATATATAACTAGAAATAGACTAACTTCAATGATACAATGCAATAATTCTAAAAACTAGGCGTTCAAATCTCGCTACTGAAATTGTGCTATAGGCTTATGTAAACTCTAACATATTTGAGTTGTTACACATTTATGAGTTATGAAATAAATGCAAACCTCCTTCCATATTTCAGAACCACTATCCTGAATGGATTAAATAAAAACAAACGAAGCAAAATCCCCATTCTTCACAATCGACATAAATGTATACTTATTTTAACATTTATCTTAACATTTACATGCATTTCTAACTGACAAGGAACTGTCACATGGGTACTGAAAGATATCCATAAAACAGTACAAGCAGAGAAATATTCAATATGCTTCAATTCTCATTCCATTTCATAACAGTTAAAAAAAAATTGATACAAGATTAATCTAAAAGTTAACGAACAAAGAACAAAATTTTCTTTAGTGAAACAGAATAGGTAGACTGTTGTATAAAACATTTTGTCATTTATTTTACTTATCAAATCCTCTTGGGTTGATTATATCATTCATCCATCTGAGGGTGATAAGTAAGTTCCAGTTGTGTACAAAGTTGATACAATTGTGTGTACTCTTCTTTGATGGTAACCCAGCATCACCACAGTTCAATATGCACATATATATATATACTCACACACTTATATATATAAATATGTGTGCGTGTGTGTGTGTGTGTGTGTGTGTGTGATTTAAAGGGCACAAAGCATGTATTTAAGTGCTACTAATAGTTTCCTATGTTGAGAAATATGCAAACATATTCTTCAGGTGCAAACCACATATCATAATGAACTAGAAAATTGAATAATAGAAGAAACGCAAAAAAAAATGGAGAAGGCAGCAGATAGAAAATACAGAAAGTAAAAATTGGAAAATGAAAACACGTAAACTAAAATGTGAAAGGTAAAAAGCAAAAAGGTAAGAGCTATCGTCCTTAGGCCTGAAATGATAACGCTGGAAAGATATCGAGTTAGGAATATGTGGAATTTTCCAAATCTTCGAAATATATTTATACATATGCTTGCAACCACTGAAAATTTCTGATCTAGAGTTCAGTAGAGAGTTAGGGATCTTAGATCTGAACAGATTTGCACTCTTTCAGCTAAACAAGGCTTCATTTATTTGATCCATTCCCATAAGGCATGGAGTTCTCAATGACTTTCCATTTAATCACATGTGGTGTTTCATTATCTTTCAAAGTCCATATATATATAGTCACTATAAGGATATTTAGACCTCTTATAGAGATATTTTTATCTAAGATACACTGCTTTAATATATTGTATTTTGAATAGATATTTCTTCAATGAATATATTATATAAAAAAAATAAAATATCAAATACTATTATTAAGTGTGAAAGTGGAGAGATCCAATGGATACAAATTGATTTATTAATCAATTAATATCCTCGCCTGTAATTGTTTCATTTTGCAAACAATTTAAACTACAAAACATATATAAATGCATAAGCTTGCATTTCAAAATATCTCAGGTGGAAAATCATTAGGGAATGAAAAAGGACAATACAAGAATTACATTATGATCTGTTGGAATACTTCAGTAGACTAAGAATATATAAGCATATTTATTATGTGTGTATGTGCAAAATGAAACAATTGTAGGTGAAGATGTTAATTAGTTAATAAATTAATATGTATCCACTGGATCTCTCCATTTGCAAACTTAATAATTATATGTGTGTATGTGTGTGTGTGTGTGTGTGTGCACATGTATACACACACACACACACACACACATATATCTTTGTGTCTGTGTTTGTCCCCTACCACTGCTTGATGACCAATGTTAATATGTTTACGTTTCTGCAACTTAGTGATTTGGCAAAGGAGACTGATATCAGGCTTAACAAAAGATAAGTACTATGGTTGATTCATTCAACTAAAAATTGTTTGAGGCAATGCCCCAGCATTAACTGAAACAAATAAAGGATAAAAGATAAAAAAATAAAAAAGGAAAGATATTCTAAATCTCAGTTTTAAATTTAGTCACAGATTTTCATTCCAGAATCCTTGTAGTGTCTTAAAAATAAGCTGGTGTTAATTTTCCTCCTCTGATATCTTCCTTAATCCTCATATCTCACCCAAGGTCACACTGGTGTAGTCATCAACATAATTTCTTTAATTATACATTTATCTTTCCATCTCAGCAATAGAAATGATTTCAGAGCAAATGATTTTTCCAAACTCACTTCTATTTTCAACTATATTATTCCATTTAAAACATTCTTCATATCTTTTTCTTTTCTTTTAGTTTGTACCTTCCTCCTTATATCTATTTTCTCTTTCCTTTTTACTCTTAATTTCTTAACTTTTTAAATTCAATTTTTATTAATTTCTTTTTTTCCCCTCACTTCCCACTTTCTAATGCTCTTATCATTATTATTGTCATCCTATTTGCTCACTATTTTCTTGTCTTTTGTGAATATTTCCGTTATTTGTTTAATCCCTAAAATCTCACCAATATAATTTTTCTTGATTTTATGCCATTCTTTTTACTAGCCTTTTCTTTTTTTTTTTCCATTTGCCAAAATATCTGATGTTTATCTCAAATTAAATGTCAAACCTGTCCAAACTTCCTTCACTTCATCATAGATAATCATAAATCCACATTCTCAGAATAAAATCAAATTGACTTGCACTATTGATTTTGAATATCCTAAACACAGTCCCATCATCAGGCCATTAATATGAAGTGTTGTTATCTTTGCAGCTTCAGCACATTCATAATATAAATGACCTTTTGTGGGAGAGAGAAGGGAAGAGAGGGGAAGAGAAGGGGAGAGGTGGGGTTCTTTTGTTACCAGCAGAAATAACAGTTTTCTTTTTTTTTTTTCAGCCTTTACCTTGTAACCAAGACAATATGTTACCATTAACTCAACTTCAGCCCTTTTTTCAAGTTGCTAAGTAACATCCTATGAATCATTTATGGCCCTCAGTTGATCATACTGCAGCATGTTACTACTACATGATACATTTTACTCTTTTGCATAAATTGCTTGTAATTACAGTACTCACGTAATATTAAATTGCTGCTAGGCTATATTCCTAGTGTTGTCAGGTTTTGAATCCTTTAATGCTAATTAATAATTTAGGATTACCAGGTTCACCTTCCAAGGTTCTCTGATTTATATTCTTTCTTCTACTTAACTTGCAATTCTTAAGATTAACTCAGCAATGAGAATAAGGTTATTCTCAAATGAACCCTTCTGTGGGCATTCATTCCCCAATATTCTTTTATAATAAAGATCAGTAAAATGTAATTATGGTTTTATAATGAGATTCATATTGACTCATACTACATTTCTCCTAAGTCAACCATAGGTGTTAGGTGGTGAATACTTAATTATAAAATATAATTACACTTCATATTTACCTGTCTACGAAAAGAGGTGAGATAGTTCAAAGATTTAATATTTGTTAGAACAAAATTAGAAAAGGAGAAACAAAATATACTGGTAATTGCACCTATCATTAGCTACTTCATTTACTGAAAAGTTTTGCACGTTATTTGTCTACAGAAGCAATTTCTCTTCATTATATAGATTTTGTGTGGTTTACCAGGCAAGAAAGTTTGTTAGTAAATGTTGGGATTAGTTTTTGTTAAATGATTAGGAAAATAACCCCATGTATTTAATAGATCCTCTGAGACTGTTCACATCACTGCAGCTGTTATTCTGTTTAAACATTTACTGTTTAAGGTTTCAAAAATCATTGCAGACAAGGGAAAATTTCAGAGGAATGTTGTACTGGGGAAGAAAAGATGTCATGCAGTACTGTTTTTGAGAACCGGGAAGAGAGACAAGATGGAGGAAAGATGATGAGAAGGAAATGATGAATGCATGAGCTGGGCCTGGATGCATGTGATATTTATAACTACTTCAGAGTATTAGAGGCTGTTGTAGTAGTGAGGTAAAGATCCAGACAGAAAAAAACTGCATCTCTGAGCTGAAGGCTATTGTGCTTTACCAATAATAGGTGCAGGCATGGCTGTGTGGTTTAGACGTTTTTTTATTCCCAACCATATGGTTTTTGATGCAGGTCCATTGTAAGGCACGTTAAGTAAGTGTCTTCTACCATAGCCATGAGCTGACCAAAGCCTTGTGAGTGGATTTGGTAAATGGAAATTGAATGAAGCCTGTTGTATATATATACATATACATACACACACATACATACATACATGATTTGGGATAGAGAAGAGAAACTGTGCATAGTTGTGGAAATTAGCTGTCCAGCGGATGTTAGCATAAAGCTGAAGATCAGTGAAAAAGAATACCTATGCTGAACTATTGAGAAATCTGCAGTTACTCTATCCAGATTACAAGTCCAGGTTTATACTGGTAATTATTGGGGCTCTGGGATATTTAACTCACTGCCTAAATACCAATCTTGAGAAATTAGGCTTCTCAAAACCAGAAAGGAGAAAGCTAATTCGAAGACTACAGATCCAATCCACCACTGGAACTCTAAAAGTCTGTAAAACTTTTTCCAGAAGTTTATCATTTAAGTATATATGAGCATGTCTAGATATGTAACTAAATGCATAAGAATACATACATAAAACATTCAAATCTGCACATGCATACATGTTGATGTTGAAATTCCAATGAAGGAACCTTGGATCTAGGTTAGAAACCGGCTCTTTCTCTATTGGCAAAAAATCTTGAAATAAACTGAATAATGATATATGTACGTACATACGTACATATATCATACGTACATACGTACAACTTCCTACCACCCATGTCCCCTCTCCTCCCACTCACCTCTCCCCTCCTGCTCCGACACCTACTTCTCTGTATTTTTCTTCACTTCTCTTCACTCCTACTTCTCTTCACTCCTACTTCTTTTCACCCCTACTCTTTCTCTCCTCTCTCTTACTCTCTTACTCTCTTACTCTCTCTCACTCTCGTCTCTCTTACTCTCTCTCTCTCTCTCACTCTCTTCTCTCTTTCTCTCTCTCAATCTCTTCTCTCTTACTCTCTCTCTCTCACTCTCTTCTCTCTTTTACTCTCTTCTCTCTTAGTCTCTTTCTCTCCCTCTTACTCTCTTCCTCTCTTTCTCCCTCCTCCCATACCCACCTTCCCCCTCTCTTATATCCACCTTCCCCTTCCCCCTTCATCGCCACCCCCTCACCCTTCATCGTCAACCCTCCCTCATAAGCTCATCCCACCCAACCCCCAACACACTCCTACTCTACCTTCCCACTCCACTCTATCCCACTCCACCCCATCCAATTCCTTACACCCACCCCCTACCCACATACCCCTACCTCTACCCCACCTTCAGCCTAACCCACACTCCACCCATGCCTTTCCCACCTCCCAACACCCTCACATCACACCAAGCACACACTACAACTGACCAACTCCTTTCTCCCCTCCCCATTTTTTCACACATGCATACGTCAAGATCACCAGCATTCTCTCTCTCTCTCACACACACACACACACACACACACAGCTCCTCGTTCTTGGGTCACCGTTCTTTCTTCCCCCTTTTGTTATCTCCCTTTTTTCTTAGCTCTCCTGCGTGAACTTTCTGAACTTCCTGTCCGCAGAAGCCATGATAGATCGTTGACCAAACACCATTCTATTTTTTTTCCTTGTGTTTTTATCCTTGTTTTCTCCGTATTCTTTCTGTTGACGAGCGTAGCTCGAAACGTTAAAGACTTTCTGTATTCCCGAGCGTCAAACTAATACATCTTTTTGTTGTTTACACCACCTGTCCTCGTCTGTTGTTTTTTTCGTACTTTCTCCTACATACGTACATACATACATACATACATACATACATACATACATACATACATACATACATGTGTGTGTGTGTGTGTGTGTATTATATTCTTATACAAGAATGTTGTTGGCAGTGACTTTGAAGTTTTGATCAGCTAAGCCATTGTCAGACTGCAATGCATTAAGTTAGTTTTGCCTTTATATAGTCTCTCTCTTGAGTTAATAATCATCTCAATTTCAGACCTTTCTTAAGTTGCTAAGGGAATCGTTTATGACCCTCAGTTGATTATACTTTGGAGTTAGTTTTACTTTTATATAGTCTTTATTCAGTTAAAAATCATCTTTACGTGTGTGGTTTTGAGTGGGGTGGTAATTAGGCTTTTATGGAAAGGTGTTTTGGAAAATTTTTTATTGATTAAATTTAGGGTTATGTTATTGTTTAGAATGAACACCTAGAGAGAAACATATAAACATACAACCTCTACTCAAAATTGGTTATGTTTTCAGTGTAAGTTGGATTACTTCAACTAATCAAACTAAAAGAGGGAATATGACAGTTTATAAAAGCAATGTAGGAGTATTTTGTTGGAGTCGACCTGTGATGTTTCAAGATGTAGTATAGAAAGAGCAAGATATGAGGGGCTAAAAACAAAATATTAAAATCATCAACTTTTGTAAAGAATTTTAGATTATTGATAAATAGTTTGGTATAGTTCTGAATTCTCTTGAAGTGATGTACAAAACAGAAATTGTACACTGGGTAAAGCACATGAAAAATTAAACAAACTATCAGAGTAGGATATGCACAAACATGTCATGATTTTGAAGTATTAGATATCTTGAATGTCAAATAGTGAAGCCAGAAAAATATCATACTCAAGTATTAAATGCAGCCAGATTATAAAGAGATAAATTTGAAGGATGGCAAAGCATCTAATATGCACCAACTGCGGTTTTTTATGGGTTTGACCAATAATATGAAATTCAGGCTACTTGAATTAACGACAACTTCTGAAAATAAATGGAAAACTTTTAATTAACTTAGTGAAATATTCCAGAAGATTCACTTTTTACCTTTGGGAATAATGATATGCAGGAAATAGCAAAACAGCTTAGTTTAATGGTTGGCTTTGTATCGAATCCTACAGAGAATTTAAGGAATCTAAATGGAAGATAGATTCTGCACATTTTCAGCAGTTGCTAATGGCTGTAAATACAATTCTGGTGTCAACAACAGAAAGTGACTTCAAACTGATTAATTTTCAGCTTTTCTTTTTATTGTGTTTGTGTGATACCTTCTACCAAAATTCAACCCAAAGGAATATGTGAAGATATTGGTTCTTAATTGTAGAAAAGAAAAAAAATGGTTATTTACCATTGTGGAAAGTTCTGTAATGGAAACCACTTAATCCAGTACATGCACTTAAATGACTAAAGAGGAATTTTAGAAATTCAGAATGTACTTATATTTATAGATTCACAGATCATTGTACATAAAGCACATATGACTAGATATATAAAGTTGCTAACTGTAAATTATTTTTATTCTCAATAAATCCAGAAACTAAAGAAAAATTAGACTAACTCTTCTGTATGTTGTCATATCATATTAGTTTCAAGAGGAATTTGCAGTATCTATTGGCTCACTGCATGATTTTATTTATATTACAGGGCCTTTTATTTGGTTTGTTTAACCTTATCAAAATGTTATTAAAGATTATAGGTGTTCTGTGTTGTGTCAGTAAAGATTATTTTGTAGACTTCAAGTCAAGTAATTGTCTTGGTGAAGGTGCTCAGGCATTTTTCTATGAAATCTCTTTCTGAACTCAAGACCTTAACAAAGTACTCGTTCTTGACTGTCTGACCAGAGGGAATTCAGTAGATGTAGATGATGCCCTTACTATCAAAAAAAGAGGATCACCATGAGTTTCCCAATGGATTTGCTTTGCCTGATCTCTTGTGTCAATGAAAAACTGATGCTTGGCTCATATTAATTAATCCATAAGCAGTCTGGATCATATCGTGTTTCTGTAGCAGTTTTTGACAATTTTGATACAAAACTTTATTGCATAGTGAGTTTCAAAACTGTCTGTATTCTGCAAACTAGCCAGCAGAGGTATGGTAGTATAACCTTGAACAGACCATAGCTTTATGAGTGAATTTGGCAGAGAGAAACTGAAAAAAGACTGTTGTATGTGTAAAGCACCTGTGCAGTGCCACATGAAAGCACCCATGTAGTGCAACATAAAAGCACCCATGTGGTGCAATGTAAAAGCACCCAACACACTCTGTAAAATGGCTGGCATTAGGAAGGATTGATGCAATCAACTTACCCCCTCTCCCCAAATTTCAGGCTTTGTGTTTATAGTAGAAAGGATTATTAATAAAATTTTAAAAAACTAAATGTAAAAGGAATTATTATTATTATTATTATTATTATTATTATTATTATTATTATTATTATTATTATTGAGAGCAGCACATGCCATCAAAGTGACACTGGGGTACAAATATACAAAGCCCAATATACCCATCATGACTACCCATCTTATAAGGGCACACCAGGGACAGGCATCACAACCATATGTGCACAACATGGTGATCTCATGCCAAGATACACAGTGCATGACTTTGCAGGTGAGTCCCAGCTAGAAGTTTCTTCAGGTCAAGTAGCCCATCTCACTCAAAAGGTCCCTGAATAAAGCCTGTTTAAGGAGGTTGAATGAAACAGCCATGTTTACAGAGGTGAATTATTCAAACCTCAAAGAATTCCTCTCAGCACATAGCTATGATGCTCCTCCACTACTTCGGCTTATGATCAGAGATGCACATATTATCAGCCACTAAAGGACATGCTCAACTGCTTCAGGTCAAGCAAACCTGTGGTATTGAGCAGAATGCTTGTTGTAGCCTGTCTTTTACACCAAGACAAAACATGTACATGATAACACTTCCAATCAGTTAAGATCAAAAACCATGAGAGCCACTACCTATTATTATTATTATTATTGTTCAGTAGTTTTATTTTTATAACATGCTTTCACTTCACTACCGAGCACAGCTCTGTGTGCCTTGGGTATGTGCTGTGGTTTGCTGTGATGCTCTTATGGTTACTGTATTGAAAGTGTTTTGCGTAGGATGTGTGCAGTGCCCAGTAGTGCAATTTTCTGTATGTTATATATATTTGTAAGTCCTGGTGTTTTTGTTATGTATTTGTCTGAATATTTTTTTTTATTATACCTAAGGCACCTACTATGATAGGAATTGTTTCTGTTTTTAGATTCCACATTCGAGTTACCTCTATTTCCAGGTTTTTGTATTTTGAAAGTTTTTCCATTTCTTTTAGGGAAACGTTGTCATCTGCTGGTATTGATACATCAATTAGAAAGCATTTTTTTCTCTATGATCTTTGACAACTATATCTGGTCTATTTGCCTTAATTTCTCTTTGAACTTAAATTTCTCTGGGATATTGGCATATCCCAGAGTATGGTTGCTTTCTCGTTTTCTGTGACCTTTTCTGGCGTGTGTCTATACCATCTTTTTTCTGTTGTTATTCCATAGTGTTGGCATAGCTTCCAGTGTATATAGGTCCCAGCTCTGTCGTGTCTGTGAATATATTCCTTCTTAGCCAGGAATATATTATTATTATTATTATTATTATTATTATTATTATTATTATTATTATTATTATTATTATTATTACTTAAACTGGCAGGAGGGGTGGCAAGCCTGCAGAATTCTTAGCATGCTGGGAAAAATACTTAGCAGTAGTTCATTTGTCTTTATAATTTGAGTTCAAATTTTGCCAAGGTCAACTTTTCCTTTCATTCTTTCAGAGTTGATAAAATAAGTACCAGCTGAAAACTAAGGTTGTTGTAATTGACTCATCTCCACCTTCCCCAAGCTGCCCTTGTAGAAAAAATTTGAAATAATAATTATTATTCAGGCAGAAAGCTGGTAGAATCGTTAGCATGCCAGACGGAATGCCATGAAACATTTTGTTTGACTATATGTACCGAGTTCAAATTCTGCCATGGGTTGATAAAATAAGTGCTAGTCAATGGGGTCAATGTAATCGAATTGCCCCTCCCCTTAAACTTGCTGACTTTGTGCCAAAATTAGAAAAGCTTGTTAATTTCCTTGATCAAAGGGATGTTTGGTAATATATCCACACAGCTGTAGATGTCTCCTTGCTCATAAATGATTTAAAGATTTGTCATAATTTGGAGTAAAAAATGCTGGGACATGGTGGATATAACCAAGATAACTTTATAAGAAATATATTTAGTGCAGTTTTTATAATTTAAACAACATGCCATCTTGTTTTTGGATTTATTCATTTACTAAGAGCTTGTCAAATAAGACTTTTTTTATTCTGAAGCTGACTTTGAATTGAAATACTATACATATTCAACCCATGCCAGAGTGGAAAGCAAACATTAAACGACGATGATGTTGATGATTCACATGTAAAATACAATATTTCATGTATATTCATATATTTTAGAAATAGCATTTAACATTATAAATTTGAATAAATATCAGTCAAGTGTCTTAAATGTCTTTCAGGTTTTTTCAAGTATTTTATCCTGGACTTGATTATAATACTTTATGCATTGCAATCCATGAAAAGTTTCATTAATATAGAGAGAAGAGAGGGGGAGGGTAGATAGATAGAGAGGGGAAAAGAGAAAGAGAGAGCTAAGAAGACTGAATAGATAGACAGAGCAAAGTAAATTCACAGAGATATTGGTAGGTAGATAGATAGATAGTTTGATGCAGATATCTAGCTAGATAGATGGATATACATACATACATACATACATATATACATATATATATATATATATATATATATATATATATATATATATATATATATATATATATATATATATATATATATCAGTATACCATTTTGGGATTTGTTTAACTGATGGTATGTATATATATATATATATATATATATACAGATAGATAGCTAGATTGACAGATATAAATGGATAAGTAGGCAGATACATGCTTATATACATACATTTATAAATAGATATTTTATGCAAATGCAAGTCAATATTGAAAAAATTAGAATTTAAATGGATTTTATGTTGTAGGTCTAGATCTCAAGAAATCACACTAAAGATTTTTAATAGGTTAAAAAATAAAACCATAAAAGAACACACAAGGGTTTATGAAAGAAAATCATATCTGAAGAATTTACTTTGGAGTTGGATCTAAGAATGGTTGGTACACTTCAAAACATTTCCCTACATCATCAAAAAGTACAGAAAAAAATCATGATAATTCATATCTACAAGTAAAATAACCTAGATTTGATGAGGAGATTCAGTGAAATAAAATTCTTGGTTAGGTTTGAAGAGATGCCATTTATTCATGGATTTTACTGTGAAAAGCTACATCTACTGCATGTTCCAGAAAGTTTAACTTATAAATTTATTAATTTTTTTTTTTTTTTTTTTTTTTTAAGTTCAGAAATATACCTAGAGTTATTTTGTTAAAATGGAAAGGAATCATTTCAACTGAGATTATTTGAAAATATAAGTTATGTATGCATGCATGCAGGTATGCATGCGTGTATGTATGTATGTATGTATGTATGCATGTATGTATGTATGATAACGAGGGGGCAGCCATCATGTATGTACGTATGTATGTATGTATGTATATATGTATGTATGTAGGTGTGTATGTATGTATGCATGCAGGTATGCTTGTATATATGTATGTATGTATGCATCGTTTATCTTTTTTTTTATTCAGTTATTGGACTGTGGCCATACTGGGGCACCACTTTGAATTTTAGTTGAATGAATCAACCCCAGCGTTTATTTAAATCTGGTACTTATTCTATTGGTCTCTTTTGCTGAACCACTAAGTTACAGGGACCAATACAGGTTGTCAAGTGGTGGGGAGGACAAACACGGACACAAAGGCACACATACACACACACACACACACACACACACACACTCACACATATGGCAAGCTTTCAGTTTCCAACTAGCAAATTCACTCACAAGGCTTTGGTCAGCCAAAGCTATAGTAGAAGAATCTTGCTCAAGATGCCATGCAGTGGGATTGAACCCGAACCTTCTTACCACACAGTCACATTAGTGCCTATATTTTGCTTTCACAAGTGAAATATTTTTGTCAGTTATATTCAATCCAAACAGTAGTTAAGATACACACAGAAGCAATGGAATCTGTTCTCGTAATGTCACAATGACTTCAATTGATATTATATACTCAAATTATTCATTTAATGAAAATACAATAATTAAATCTTAAGCAGATCATTTGGGAGGAAATTCCCTATGTTTCCTTATGATCACCATTCTTATCTTATGGAAAATAAAATCAAGTATATTTGATTGTTTATCTAATTTAAATAAAACTTGGTTATGTGAAGAAATTCTGCCAGACTTATTCATTAGTATTTTTCAAAAATTTAAGAACAATTTCATGAAATACTTTTATTGTTACATTAGTTGAAAAAAAATTTTAATTAGAAATTATTATATTGAATGATATTTATAAAAAGTAATTTAGCACAAATTTGATGGAAGAGTCTCACTTCAATTAGATATGTGTTAATATTCTTAATTGTAGAATTAGCACAGAAGGGACAGTCATGGAGCATGATTTAAGGACAACAGGTGAATGATACAAGCAACAGAATGGGGACTGAGAGAAGGGATTGAGTCATGAGATGGTGTAATGATGATATCCATCACCTGACTTTGCTGCTTGGGCAGACAAGACGGGCTAGCAATAGACAGATGTCCATGAAGACAGTCCAAGCAAGGGTGCTTGCACTAGTCAGCAGTGATACTAGAGTAGAATTTTAACTTTGAAGGTACACGACTCAGTGGTTAGTGACAGGCTCACAATCACAAGGCAGCAAGTTTGATTTCTGGACTGGGCTGTGTGTTGTGTTCTTCAGCAGATATTGCTCCATTTCATTCAGCTGTAGAAATGAGTTGCAACATCACTGGTGCCAAACTGTATTGCCCTTTGCCTTTCCCTTGGATAACATTGGTGGCATGGAAAAGGGAGGCTGGAATGCATACGTGACTGCTGGTCTTCTATAAACAGTCTTGCCTGGACTTGTGCCTCAGAGGGGAACTTTCTAGGAGTAATCCCAAAGTCATTCATGACAGAAGTGGGTCTTTACCCTCAGTGTGTGTGTATGTGTGCACATGCACATGTGCATATTTATGTGTCTACCAAATGCACACACAAGGCTTTTGCTTGTACAAACCTTTATATTTTAAATGAAAATTTTCTATCTATTTAATGGAATATTTTCTTTACCTTTCATATTGTCTTCCAACTTACATCAACTTCTTGATAGATTATCTAATTTTTTTTGTTTTAGTCTCACTTTGATTCTGCTATGACATAGAAATATTTATATTATTCACATAATCAATCCTGCTTTTTACTGAACATTCTGTTATTCTTTAACTCTTGAAATATCATGCTTAACATTTCAGATTCTGTGGCACTTAACCAAAGTTTGTGTTGGCATCAATGCTACTGATTCTACATTACACTGTTTAATAATATTTTTCTCTTTTTTTCTTGTCTTTGATCACCAAGTGTTATTTATTATTTGCCTCTAATTAGAAATCCTATTGAAATCACTACTATTCCTTCCAAATTTTGCTTTTGAGACTTAGACACCCATGTTTTGAAACTGACCTATTTTCCATTCTATTTCAGATAGATTAAGCACTGAGTTGCTGAAGCAGAAATATCATTATAGTAAATATTCTGCTCAATACCACAGATTTGCTTGTCTCTTGCTTGACTTTAACCACTTGAGCATGTCCTTTAGTTGCTGACAATATGTGCATTTCTGATCATGAACAGGAGTAGTGGGGAAAGCATCATAGCCATGTGTTGGAAGGGGTTCTGTGGGGTTTGAAGGAATGTAGCAAAAGCAAAGTTTGAAGAAAATATTAGCCATTTTTCATACTTTCTAGGGATAAGCAAATAGGAAATAACAGTTGTTGCCCAAGAACAAAAATCATGTTACAGTGTTATCCTTTCAGACAATCCACATTAGTTGAAATGCCTAAACGTATGTCATACTGTTTGAATTAAGTAGCTCCTGTATTTAACAACAGATATCCTCATCATCACCATCATCATCCTCATTTTCTGTCCATTTTCCATGCTGGTATGGGTTGGACAGTTTGACATAAGCTGTCCAGACTCCAATTGTAAGTTGTGGCATGGTTTCTATGGCTGAATGCCCTTTCTAATGTCAACCACTTTACAAAGTGTGCTGGGTGTTTTTTATGTGCCACTGGCATGGGTGCTATTATGCAGCACCAACACTAGTGCATTTTATATGGCACTGGCACCTGTAAAGGATAAGCCTGTATGTATAGAAGACAACAACTCTACTTAGCTTGATGCACCTTCTCAAGTGCAACAAATTGTCACAACACCCAGTCCTTTGTCATTTTCTCAGTGAGATCCAGTATCCAAAGATCCTTTCTCAACACGTCATCCCACGTCTTCCTGGTCTGCCCCTTTCACAGATTTCCTCCAGAAAAAAAAAAAAATGAAATAAAATCTATCATCAACATTTTTGGATTGCTGCTTAAGAAAATTTAAGTCCCATTGAGATGATAAATACTGTCCTTTTTCTGAATAAATGAGTAGAGAATTTTATAAAAATATGCTGGAATATATAATCACTTTTTTGCAGTGGTTGACATTTTTCTATCACATAGCCAGAAGTGTAAGGCAATGTGTGTGACTCTTTAAATCAGTCTCTGAGACCAATGAGAAGCGAGGTGGGGGGAAGGCTATCTCCAAATCAGAAACCTTGCTCAAATGATTTAAACAGAGTGGGTACCTTTGAAGGCAATCAAAGATCAGGCCATGGAGTTAAACCAAGAAATAAATTAAGTCCACCACCCAAGTAAATAGCAAAATTTGAGCTCAAACATAGCTATATGTAGTGGGCAGCAATCCATGACATATATATATCTGAATTGGGCTCTTAGACCCATGAAGCCTTTAGGCAACTGTCTACTGTACCATGCCTTAAGATAGCACAGGCTCAGAACACAAGAAACCAGAACAAAAGCAGCAAAGCATTCTGCTCAATATTCTAACAGTTCCATTAATCAGCTATACTAAGCTGGTACTTTATTTATCCACCCCTAGAAGAAGGAAATACAAATTTGACCTCTGCAAGATTTGAGCTCAGTATGTAACAAACTAGATTAAACATTGCAAAACATTTTGTCTCATGCTTGGACATGAGTTGCTATTTCGAAAAATTCGGGGAATATCCACTTTACTTTGTCTATTATTTTCAGAAAATAATTTGTAAAGTTTAAAACAGAGTTTGAACATGAAACACTGAACGATCAAATCTAGCTTCCACTACTTCAGCCATTGTTTTCCTCATTCATATGATGCCAAATTAATTCTAAATCTTAACATCCATTGTTTGACAGTCAGCTATATTCAAACATTGTAATAATATCGTTATTACCCTACATTCTTTATGCTTATGATATGGAAAAGCTCTAGGGGCTAAGAGATTAAAAGAAAAAGAAAATGATATTTGATAATTTCCTAATATATGGGTAAAAATTCTTTCTTATTGTATATAGTTCAGTACTAAACTATAGCATGAGGAACAGGCCTTGTATCATTTTATATTTGCATAATGATATATTATCTTATGAGGCGATGAGAGAAAGGGAGACAGAGACAGAGAAGGATAGAGAGCAAGAGAGAGAGGGGGGAGAGGGAAGAATAGAGAGGAGGATCTAGTAAATGTAAAAAAAGATATACATTTTGATAATACAATAATGTGAATGAACAATTAATCCATTAGGAAAATTTTATAAAAATATATCTAGTCTTATGTTATGTTGGATAAAAATGTTTAGTTTGTTTGCTGAAGCAACCATGAAGTAAAGTATATTGTCTTTTCATTTATTTTGTAGTGGATTCATTTATTTTTAGTAAAAATTTCACTTATACAAACGAAACTTACAAAACATATTAAAGCTGATTTAATTAGGCATCATTTTGGAATGGTAATGTCTATGACGTTGAAAAAACAATAAGCTTCAAAAACGATAAAAATTCAAACAAAAAACCAATGAAACAATCTATTTCCAAACTTTAGGAGAAATTATTAATTGAAAGTAAAAATGAATGTCATTAAATGATTTGTTAATGTTTTTATTTTCTCTGGCTTTGATGTCTAATAAAATTATGGAATTTTTCAAAAATTCTGAAATGTTTTCATAAACAATGAGAGATAGAACTGTGTAAATTTCATAGAGCTTATGATAAATCCAGGGAACATTTTGAGGATCAAGGCCAATATAAATATAATTTGAGGTATATATAATAATCATATGTGTGCTTATATATATATATATATATATATATATATATATATATATATATATATATATATATATATATATATATATATATATATATATATATATATGTATATATACACACATATATACACACAAATACTGTATATGCATGTGCACAAATATATATATATTTGTATGTGTGTGTGTATAGATTCTATAAATAATGGTAATTATAAGCTTTAAGCTTATAAGTGTTCACTGTGCATTGGCTAAAGTAAACGGTCTAATATATTAGAGCATATAAACCCTCAATCGGGAAAAGTGAGTATTAGTGCACATAGGAATCAAATTCATGCCTCTTATATATGCAGTAAGTATTCTGACTGATTACACCAGCTTACCAATTTCTTCCCATTAGATTTAATAACTATAATTTCATGGTGGTGTGTAAGCAAACAAACATGTGTTTATTCTTCAGTAGGTAAAGAAACATTGATGAATGAAAATTCTGTAAATAATAATTATAATCATTAAACTTATAAGCACACACCATGTGTTTTTTACATTTTTTTTACACTGAGGGCTTACATGCCCCAATATTTGACTGTTTTCTTTAGCCATATAAATACTTTGAAGTATATATAATAATCATATGTGTGCTTATATGTCTGAATACACACACACATACATACATATATACATACATATATATATATATATATAAATTTTTTTTCAGAATGAGATAAAAAAACAAGGCTGTGAAGATTTTATCTATACATCATCATCATCATCATCGTTTAACGTCCGCTTTCCATGCTAGCATGGGTTGGATGATTTGACTGAGGACAGGTGAACCAGATGGCTGCACCAGGCTCCAATCTGAACTGGCAGAGTTTCTACAGCTGGATGCCCTTCCTATTGCCAACCACTCCGAGAGTGTAATATATATATATATATATATATATATATATATATATATTGTTTGTAAAAAACATAAATCCGAAAGAAGATGCACACTCTAAGACGTAGAGCAATGTATATAAAAAATGGGCAAGGCCAGTTTATGGGATTACCTTAGGTTTCCCAACCATAAAGGGTTTAGTTTGATGGTGTATTGTCAGATCCCAAAAACCTGTTGGCCCATGACAATACGCCATAAAGACAGGAAACCTAAGGTAATCCCATAAATCAGCCTTCCCCATTTTTAATATGTGTGTGTGTGTGTGTGTGCATGTAGTCTGGGCAAGGTAGTCTATGGAAGGCCAGCAGTCACCCATGCATATCAGCCTCCCCTCTCCACACCACCGATGTTATCCAAGGGAAAGGCAAACATTGATACAGCTTGGCATCAGTAAAGTCGCAACTCATTTTGACAGCTGAGTGAACTGGAGCAAAATGAAACAAAGTGTCTTGCTCAAGAATACAACACAGAGCCCAGTCCAGGAATTGAACCCACTACCTCATGATTAGGCTATATCTCAATGAACCAACACACAGCTGATTTCTTATGTTTACTTAAAGCTTTAGGCAAATTATTTAAATCTCAACATCCAATTGTTACTCACATGATGTATTCACTAGATTCAGAAAATAATTCTAGGAAACAAAGGAGTCTATTTTTTTTTCATTATACACCTACATATCCACTTGGCTTGAAATATTCTAATTATGTCTGTGCTTTTATGCTGATGAAGCTGTTTCTGTTCAAGTGTTAGTTTATCATTTTTAATTGTAAATATTTTCTTCATGTTTTGTTTTTCCTTTTTAGAAGACAGTTTAGAAAAATACTTAGTAGACTCAATATCCATATAAGGAATTAAAGTTTGAATTTAAATATGTCTCTCAAAATTAGTTTAGCTGCCAGAGGCTGATAATGTAACTAGCAAACCTAAACAATCAATGTCTGAAGTATTATAGAACAAAAAGCATTCAATAATAGGGACATTTTACAGTGGTTTTGATTATTTATAAACACACACACACACACACACACACACACACACACACACCTACCTCATTGTACTATTACCATTTACTGAATTTTACATTGAACTTAAAGAATTAAATTGACATCTTATAATGAATTTGCAAATATTTAGATTTTATATTTACTAATTAACAATTAGAGTTATGGTCTTGATTAGGCTTGGCCCTAAGAGAGCAACCATAGTATATGTATGTATGTATGTATGTATGTATGTATGTATGTATGTATGTCATTATTCAGTTTTATTTCACGATTTCTTGCCAACAGAGAAAGAGCCAGTTTCTAACCTAGATCATTGGAATTTCAATATCAACAAGGTATTTTTGTATGTATGTATGTATGTATGTATGTATGTACGTATGTATGCATGCACATATGTATCTGTGCAGTTTTGTATGTTTTGTATGTTTTGTTTTATGTATGTATTCTCACGCATATAGTTGCATATCTAGACATGTTCATATATATTTAAATTATAAACTTCTGGAAAGTTTTACAGATTTTTACAGTTCTAGTGATGGCTTGTATTTGCAATCTTTAAATCAGCTTTCTCCTTGCTGGTTTTGAGAAGCCTAATTTCCCAAGATTGGTATTTAGGCAGTGAGTTACATATCCCAGGGCCCCAATAATTACAGGTATAAATCTGAACTTGTAATCTGGATAGAATAATTGCAGATTTCTCAATAGTTCAGCATAGGTGAGTCCATGAGTCTAACTATACCCAATATGTGCTTGCTTTCTGTAGTATATACAGGGGTTGGACAAAATAATGGAAACACCTTAACATTTCTAATAAAGTTATTTTAATATGGGGTAGGACCGCCTTTGGCAGTAATTACAGCTTGAATTCTATGAGGTATGGACTTGTACAAAGTTTGAACTGTTTCCAAAGGAATTTTTGTCCATTCATCAGCTAAAATAGACTCCAGTTCTTGATGGTGGAGGATATTGACTCCCTACTTGTTTTTCTAAAATGCACCATAAATGTTCAATGACATTGAAATCTGGGGACTGTAGTTGCCAGATAAGACGTCCAACTTCACTAGAATGTTCATCGTGCCATTCTGTAATAACTTTAGCTGTGTGAATTGGTGCATTATCATCTTGAAAGACTGCGTTTTCTTCCAGAAACAGTTCTACAACCATAGAATGAATCTGATAAGATAAAATGCCTAAATAGTCTTGACTATTAATTCTGCCATGAAGGGAAACCATTGGGCCGGTGGATTTCCAAGATATAGCTCCCCAGATCATCACAGATCCTCTTCCATGTTTCAAAGTTGGAAGAAGGCAGTCTGGCTCAAATGCTTCATTTGGCTATCTCCTCACATGTACTCGGCTGGTGGTTGGAGATATAGTAATGGATGACTTGTCCGAGAAAATAACATTCTTCCACTACTCTAAGGACCAAATTTGAAACGTCTGTTTTTGAAAGTAGTGGTTTTCTGATTGCAGCCCACCTATGAAATCTGGCTTTGTGCAGCTCCCGGCAAACAGTTTTTGTGGAAACTGGGTTCTTGAGGTGGTCATTAAGCTCTGCAGTAATTTTGGAAGCTGTACTTTTGTGATCCTTTCTAACAATTCGCATAAGAGCCCAACAGTCCCGATCTGAAAGTTCTGATTTTCTTCCGGAGTTTTGTTTCGATGAGGAGGTTTTCCCTCTTTCTCAAAGGCCGTCATTACTTTTGAGATAGTACTTCTTGATACACCAAACATTTCAGCTGTTTGTGCTATGCTAGCGCCTACCATACGAGCACCAACAAATTGACCTCTTTGAAAGTCCGATAGATCTGTCAGTTTAATGAATTTTAATTAACTTTTTCTGATGACATCTGAAAAGAAACAGCAATTTTAGCAAAACATATTAAGCAACACTAATAATAAATCAAAAAACATAAAATAAACAAGCTTTTGACAGTTTTATAGATATATCAAAATTATGATGCTCCTCATTCAAATCGTCCAACCCATGCTAGCATGGAAAGCGGACGTTAAACGATGATGATGATGATGATGATGATGATGATGATGATGATGATGATGTTAGGTGTTTCCATTATTTTGTCCAACTCCTGTATATTAAAGGAATGTATCTCAATACCAAAGTGAATATGCTTTACACATATTTTAATCAACTAACATAGCTAAAATAAATCTTTACTCTCACACAAAAAGAAAACAACAACAAAAAAGAAAAGCAAGCAAACAAAACCGATCATGCAATTATTCTCCTGTGAAAAACTTAACCTTGAATGAATGGAATCAGCTTGCTTGTTGTTAAGAATTGAAGATAGCAGCAACATTTTTATTTCTTGCTTTAACTGTTCTTATTGCATTCTAATTCAAATTAGTATGTAATGTTTCTAATAGAAATCTCATATAATGGCATATGTTTCTTCACTACACAGTTTCTTCCTTCTTTCAATAACTCAATAACTTAGTGTGTTTATTCACTTAAAAACAAAAATGAGAATAAAATTTTATGAATGAGGTCTGTTAAAAAAAAAAGCAAACTTATCAAAAAAAAAAGAAAACAAAACAAAACATATTGCTTTATTTACAATTTAATCAGATTTGTCTTCTTCAGAATATTTCCCTCCATTGTTGATATAACACTCTTAGCACCGATCCATTTATGGAACATGTCTTGAAAGACGTGTTCAGAGATAATACACAGTTGTTTCATTTGTTTCCAGGGCTTCATCACTCCTGAGGGAGAAACTCCTCCCTAGGCTCCTTCCACCGCTGTCTGTTTCTGGCCAGTCATGACCAAGTAGTGGGTGAAATCATCTTGCCATTTTCCCTTTGGTTAGCCATTTGATCTTCTCCACTGCCATAGTGTCGATTCCATCACCCTGATTGTCCATCTGTTGTCCATCAGTGATGCGACATGACCAACCCATCTATATTTGTTCTCCTTATTGAAGCAGATTTTCTTTGATTTCTTCTATCATATGTAATCAGTAACCTTTAAATGTAGGTTTTAACTTTAAGAATTAATAAAGTCTGCCTGCAGGAACCAAATTTGATGAGTGGAATGTCTGAAGATATAAGATTCATGTTGTGCTTTACTAAAAAGTCACAGATAAAGAATGACCCAAGTGCTTTATGGTATAGCATCAAGGTTTTGTTTTCCCATATCTCAGGCCATTGCCTATCACAAATGCCTCAGAACACTGAAGCCATACACCGACATTTCATCAATCTGTTATAACATTCAAAGATGCAAACAACACCTGACCTACTGGGTATCAGTTCTATTTTCGTTTTATTCACCTGCCAATAGATGAAGCACAAATTTTGTGAGAACATGATGCATCTCCAATTATTTTTCCAAGAGTCGTGTACCAAAAACTTTTACAGATGATTACTTCTTTAGAATTTTCACAGACAGTCAAGCAACACATTTTATGGATCACAGCACACATATTCTCAATGTAATCATATTCTATTGTCATGGAAGGTTGACTAGATACATGATCATATTCAGCAAATGTTCTTCCTGAATGGAAACACTGTAACATCTCGAGACATTGCACAAACTCAATCTTCCTTTAGGCTTCTTGTTACCTTAGAAAAATCTCTGAAAAAGTTCTTTTCACAATATGAACCAATTTCATTCATATGCCAATAGCTCTTCCAAATGTTTCATCATGCAGCTTGGAAGAAATCACCAAGTACACTAAATATATATTTACACAAGTACATGCACAGGGGTTGGGCAAAATAATAGAATCACCTTGTTAATTGGAAGTTTATTATTTAATATGTATTTAGTCCAATCAGAGATTTAATATGTTAAGGAATTGACCTGCATAGATACAAATAGCTTTTATGGCATTTTGTGCCATTCTTTCAGGAAAACCTATTATAACTCTTTCAGTGATGATGGTGGAGAGAAGTGGCTTTTCACTTGCTGCTCCAAAATACTCTGTAAACTGAGATGTAATGATTATGGGAGATGATACAAGTGATTTTCTTCACTTTTGTGCTCTTATCAATTCTGAATTGGGGAAATATGAACTCAGAACATAAAGGTGGACAAAATGCTTAGCAGCATTTTGTCCAGCATGCCAATGGTTCTGCCAGCTCTTAGTAAAATTCCTGCATGAACAACGGATGCTAATTGATGATGATTGTGTATCATTGGAGAAAACCAACCCATATATGGACAATAATAACTACTTCTATTCAGAAGACAATATAAGTAGCTGTTTTTCAACTGTAGTGGCAAAATAAAAAATAATAAACAAAAAAAAATAAACAGTTCTATATTTAAGAGATGAGGAATTATTTACATTATTTACATTATTTACATTTAATGAGGACGTATATCCGTCAAATGTAAATAATGTAAATAAAAAAAATAAATAATTGGCATTAATTTGAAAGGGAGATAAACAGTGAGAGAAAGAGTGTGTGGGTGTGTGTGTGTTTGCTTGAATGTGAAGAGAGAAAAATTACTTTGATTCTGTTCCCTTCTATCTATCTATCTATCTATCTATCTATCTATCTCTTCATCTCTTCTCTTTCTCCCTCTCTCTATATATATATGTATAAACACACTCACATATGCATTCATACATGTATATATAAATACATGTATTCAAGTGTGCGTGTGTGTAGATAAATAGATAGATAGATAGATAGATAGAAAGAAAGAAAGAAAGATAATTTGTTAGATGGCTAGCTATGTAGATAGAATAAAGATACATTGATGAATTTGTTGAGAGAAACTTGCCATTGAATTTTGATTCTTAGTTGAAACTAATTTCATTTTGCTTAAGTTTATAATAACTTTGAGAAATGCATGAACATCACAAACACTATTTAACTATACATCCTCATCATCACCACCATAAATCTAAGATTTAATGCCTACAAGTAAAATAGTACGAAACCAGTCAAGCAAACTTGTAAATTATGGTAAGAGAGATAAACAAACAGTGCATGGAAATGAATATGGTAATTCAGAGGAAATAGAGATAAAACCTATATTTCAATGTATATAAATGTATGCTTGTATGCATTGCTTACATGCTTTCTGCATGTTTATACTTACATCTGTGTATGTATGTGTGCATGTGTGTGTTTTTTGGAATTTCTTGTTATGAAATACTAAAAAAAATTAATGCAAATTTATTTTTGTGATTATATATCTATATATATCCATATAGCTATATATATATATATATATATATATATATATATATATATATATATATATATATATATATATATATATATATATATATATATATATATATATATATATATATATATATATATATATATATATATATATATATATATATATATATATATATATATATATTTTCCCATTATCTTCAGTATTTCTACAATGGATTTGATGTAGTTAAAATAACCTAGGTTATCATCAGGATTAAGAAAGGATGTGTAAATTAATGTCTTGTGTTGGTATGTTGAAGAATTGTCAGTAATGTTAGTTGGGTGTTACTGTGAAATGAAACTGAAAATTACGAGGTGCATTCTAGAAGGTTTGGGATTATTTTTAGAAGGGACAGTTATAACTGTTCTAGGTTACTGGAATCTTACTAAGAGCTGGCTGAACCATTAGCATGCTGGGCAAAATGCTGCTAAGCATTTTGTCCACCTTTATGTTCCGAGTTCATATTTCCCCTTTCAACCCTTTGGGGGTCAATAAAATAAGCACCAGTTTGACATTGGGATCGATGTAATCAACTCCTCCAAATGTCAGGACTTGCACCTTTAGTAGAAAGGATTACTATTCACCTAATAAGCTGACTTGCCAAATTTTGTTATCCCAGATTGAAGGAGACAGCTGTAACAACACTTTGAACTCACCCTGCTAAACAATGCTTATCACAGCTGACTAGCTTGCAGAATGCAGTTGGGACATGAAGACAATCTGGAAGCTTGCTATGCAATAAAGTTTTGCGTTGAACTGGACAAAAATACTACAAGATCTTATGAAATCCTCTAGACTGCTTATGGATTAACATGTATGAGCCAAGTATCTGTTTTTCACTGGCTCAAGGGGCCAGGCAAAGCAAGTTCATTAGGAAGTTCATGATGATTCATTTCTTTGACAGCAAGGGCATCATCTAGATTCATTGGGTTTCCTCTGGCCACCAAACAAGCAACAAAGAGTACTTTGTTGAGGTTTTGAGGGAGTTCAGGAAGAGATTTAGTAGCAAAAGACCAAAGCTTTCTACTTGAGTCAGTGGCACCTGCACCTGACAATGCACCAGTCCACAATTCCATCCTGATAACCAACCACTTGATCGAGATGTGCATCAAAACTGAGTGGCAGTTTGGTAAGAAGCTTGCTTCCCAACCACATGGTTCCAGGTTCAGTCTCACTACATGACACCTTAGGCAAGTGTTTTTTGCTATAGCCTTGGGCTGAATAAAGCCTTGTGAGTGGATTTGGTAGACTGAAACTGAAATAAGCCTGTTGTATGTGTGTGTGTGTGTGTGTGTGTGTGTGTGTGTGTGTGTGTGTGTGTGTGTGTGTGTGTCCCACCATCACTTGACAACTGGTGTTGGCGTGTTTATGTCCCTGTAACTTAGCAGTTTGGCAAAAGAGACCGACCGAATAAGTTCCAGGCTTAAATCATTAAAAAAAAATGTACTGGGTTGATTCAGCATGTTCGCAGTCAAATGAATGAAATGAGTAAAAGAATAAAGAATAAAAGAATAACCCTTTCTACAATCCAGACATTGCTCTGTGTGACTATTGGTTGTTCCTCAAGATGAAGGAAAACCTTAAAGGCTGTCATTTTGAAGACATTAAGAGGGTGAGTGAGGTTCTGACAAGAGTGCTGGACACCTTCACTTTCGAGGATTTCCATTGATGCTTTCACTTTAGAAGACTTCCATAAGGTGGCTAGTGTACTACATTTGCACTGAAGTTGATTTCAAGCCTGGGGTTTTAAAGTACAGAGTCACATTTGCTTACACAAGAGCAAATTCATGTTATGTGTATGTATCTATTTTGAAGTGTATTCATGTATTTTTATGTTCGTCTCTGTCAGGTTGTAGAGACAGTTTTACGATTGCATGGTCGTAATGTCTTCGTATGTTGTAAATGTGTCTCTTCATGGCTGTGTGATTGGAGCAGTGTTTGTTCAAGAATTTCCTATTTTTTTTATATAGAGATACGAAATTACACTACTTCCTCAGCTTTCATGACATAAAGGATTAATATATATATATATATATATATATATATATATATATATATATATATATATATATATATATATATATATATATATATATATATGTATCTTTTATTCAGTTTTTAAAACATTTGAAATCTTCCTGAAAGAAAGGAACTGGTTTCTAATAAGGACACAAAGCAGCTCTATTGCTGGAGAGTGGATAACAAAAACAATTTTACACTTTGAACTTGAAAAAAACCTTGCATATTTTTAGTGTTCCACTTATTACATTTGTAATGTACAAGTTAGCTAGTTGATTTCTTTTTGGGAAATCCCAAGCTTATCCAGATTGTGACTTAAAAAATTTACTCACAAAATCAAGTGCACCAATTACTATTGGCATAAATGTGAATTTATAATCTGAGTATAGAAGCTGTAGTCTCCAAGCAGCTTTCTGTAGTTATCCTCTTTCTCCTTGATTTTTGAAGAGATGTTCACCTCAGCAGGGTTGCTGATCTCTATGTACATTTTCTTGTTTGCCCCAGACAAAAATATCCAGCCTGATGTGTTTGCACTTGGGAAGTTTCACCAACATTCTTCGAGTTGATGTCTATGTGTGTGTATTCAATAACAGATGGTTTTCTATTTTATCCCAAGATGATTTTTTTCAGGTGTCATTGCATACTACCTTAGCAGCAAAGCATGTTGCATTGGAAGGTAGCCTTTTGATGACATTTTTGGGTAGCTGTTTGTCAGGTGCATGATGTCTTCAAGAGAAATATGACATAATTCACAGTTTTGGTTGCATCTTGATGCTCCAAAGGCTTCACTGTCACATTTGTTAATTAAGTATTTTGTAGCAATCTTCTGTTCTTGGATTGCAAATGCTTAGCCTCAGAAGTGTGATATGATATAGTGATCATGAGCCCAGGAGAGGCTGCATTTCATGGTGATATTACTGTCATTTTCAAGACTTTAGGAAATGTGTGTATGTGTGTGTGTATTGGGTTTGGTCAAAGCATTTCTTCACTTTTTACCTTTGCATATGTGCACTCAAATACTTCACACAATAATGTAGTTCAATATGAACTTGTAATGATTCTCTCTAAAATGGAGAACCAAAATGAACATTATCAACAAGTCATGTTTTTACATTTTAAAAAGGGCAAGAAAGTGGAAGAAATTTGCATCAGAGTGTATCTGTGTAAGGAGAGGGTGCTGCTATGGAATGTATGTACTAAAAGTGGTTTCCAAGATTTCAATCAGGAAATTTTTCTGTTCAAGATGCATCTCAGACTGGCCAGCAAGCTGAGATTAACAGCAACAAAATGAAGGAATTAGTTGAAACCAATTCTCGTTATACAACCAGGATGATCACACATACTCTCCAAATATCCAAATTTGGTGTTGAAAACCATCTGTGTCGACTTGGTTACATAAGCATGGCTCAATGTTTGGATCCCACATTAACTGAGTGAGGAGAACATGGCCCAGCAAATGTCCATCTGTGATTCAATGCAGATGCATGAAGAAAACAATCCTTTTTTTTGAAGAAAATGGTGACAAAGAACAAAAAGATGGATTGTCTAGTACAATGTGAAGTGCAAACAATTACGGAGAAGCATGACAAACCACTACCAACAAACACCAAAGTTGAACTTCACCCAAAGAAGGTTATCCTTTGAATTTGGTGGGATACAAAGGGTATTGTCTTTCATGAACTTCTTCTCATGGACATGACCATCAATCAATTTGGATGTGTACTGTGACTAGCTGGACAAATTAAATGCAGTAATCCACCAAAAGCATCCAGAACTTGCTAATCATAAGAGCATCATCACTCATCATGATAATGCCAGACTGTGCACTTCTTTTCAGACATAACAAAAATTGCAGGGTCTTCCTTGGAAAGTTCTGCTGCACCCTCCATATACACCAAATCTTGCACCTTCAGATCTCATCCTGTTTCAGTCTCTTCAAAATGCATTGAGTGAGCAGACCTTCAGCTCTGTAGAGGGAGTAAAAATTCCGCTGGAACAGCTCTTAATCGGTAAAGATGGGTAATTCTTTGAACAGGGAATAATGTATCTACTCACAAGATGACAGAAGATACTGAAACTAAACAGCAGTTATGAGGGAGAGTCAAAAATTATACGCACTCTTGTTTCTTTTAATGTATTTACACAAAGCAGGAGATAAACAAGTACATCATTCTTCTATATAGCCTCCTTCCTTTGCAATGCATTTGGTCCAGTGGTCCACAAGCTTGCATATTCCCTCCAAGAAGGTTTCTGGTTGGTTGTGCAACTAATTATACACCACTTCCTTCACATCTTCATCCAAAGGAAATTGATGACCTCATAAACCATATTTGAGCAGTCCAAGGATATGATAATCAGAAGGGGAAAGATCTGGGCTGTAGGCAGGGTTTTCCAGCACCTCAAGACCCAATTGGTTAATGCTTTCAATAGTCTGGGTGGCTGTGTATGGGCGTGCATAGTCATGCAACAACAAAACTTTCTTCAACAATAAGCTTTGGCATTTGGTGCAAATTGCTAGCTTCAGTTTGCTGGCCGGCAAAGCACTGTATCTTGCACAGTTGATTGCACATCCCTTTTCTTTGGTGCACATTGCTAGCAGAGTGGCCATTCTTACACTGTAAAGCCAGGAAAAAATGGTGCAATCAGACTCAAACTTCGATCATGTGACCACAATAATACCAACCATAAGCAAACATGTGCAGAAGGCATAGTAACAATAGTAAAGATATGTTACAGCGAAAGTGCATATAATTTTTGACTTCCCCTCATATATTCATTGACTGAATACATCGCTTTATGTTTAAAGCTTCTGTCTTATATTGTTATATTTGGGGAAGGTAATTTTTTTAGTGGTTTTTGCCAATCAACCACATGCACTATATACTTGATCTTCACTTCAGCTTTATTATTATTCTTATTTTAGTGTCTTTTGTTTGAAATCTTTTGTCACACATCCTGTGATCCCTTCAGTGACTCTCCATCTCTCATGTCTCCTCTTGTCCTGTTTAGTCTAAAATTGAACGAACTCTTTGGTCAAACCAATATATATGTATATATGTCATTATTCAGTTTTATTTCAAGATTTCTCACTAATAGAGAAAGAGTCGATTTCTAACCTAGATCCAAGGCTCCTTCGTTGGAATTTCAACAACATCAACAGGGTATTTTTGTTTGTTTGTATGTATACGTGCAGATTTGTGTGTGTATGTATGTTTGCATTGTGTGCTTGTATGAATGTTTGCAGGTACTTATGCATATAATCATGTATAGAGTATGAGGGTAAAGACCCTCTTTGGTCATAAATGACCATGGGATTGCACCTAGAAAGTTAGCATCCAAGGCATAAGTTCGGGCAAGGTTGTTTATGGAAGACCAGCAGTCGTCCATACATACAAGCCTCCCCTCTCCATGCCACTGATGTTACACAAGGGAAAGTGCCAACAATACAGCTTGGCACTAGTATCATTGCAACTCATTTCAACAGCTGAGTGAACTGGGGCAATGTAAAATAAAGTGTCTTGCTCAAGAACACAACACACATTCCAGTTCAGGAATCGAACTCACTACCTCATGATAGTGAGTCCAACACTCTAACCATTGAGCCATGCACCTTCACTACATAGTATGAACATTCGTATTATTATAGGTATATATGTGTGTATATGTATACCTAAATATTTCTGGCTGTATGTATAAATATAGTAGTATGTTTATATATATGAACATGTCTGTATGTCTGCAAGTATGTGCACGTTAGTGTGCATGTGTGTGTACGCAGGCAGTTATGATGTTGCCACAGAATTTATTTGTGATTTACAGTTCATTGTGTTTGTGATAAGAGTTAGAGGTTAAGTCATAACTGCCACAGTCCATTATAAAACTTATATATTGATTATAAATCATAGCTATTAGCAGAATATAACACTGGTAAAAAACAAAAAAATGGAAAAGGAAATGCTTATAAAGTATCTAATCTCATTTCTATTTTCACCATTTGCTTTTATGTAATCTCTGTATCAAGTTGCTAACATTTGTCAATGATGATATGACAGATCATTATGAAAAAAAAAAAATTAAAAAAAGCCATTCAGATAGCTCTGTTATTCTTTGCGGGTTTGTAGGTTTCAATTCCTGACAGGTTATAGCCATGAAACTATTGATACTTTCACTGGAGTAAAATTGAGGAATTGAATAATTTGTTACAATCTGTTTCAGCTAAAATGATGTGACTGTTATACTCATTAAGTAGATATCATGTCAATGAAGTTAATGCGATATGGTGGTTAAACTGTTAAGTTTGGGAAAATGCTTTTACGTGAGTGAATAAAGAAACCTTGTAGCTGAGAATTTAGTAAAACCCTTTGACCTTTAAACTAGCCATTTCTGGCCCAAATATTCTACATGTTTTATGTTCAAACTGACCAGATCAGGCCTCTCACAACTACCCTACAATGTCATTCTAAAAGTAAATAATCACATCATCGAAATCTCAAAGCTACAAGGTAAAGTATGATTGATTGAAAACAGTGTGAATAAATAAGTATTATGTTTGACAGCAACCTGGATGCTAACAGGTTAATTTTCTTGTATTTTCAAAATGTTTATAAGAATGTCGAGAATTTATGTTGAGTTATCTATGTATATATAGAAAATTAATTTGCGATATGCTTTAAATTCAAATTCAAATTTATGAATAATATTACCAGGGAAACCTAATAAGCTGTGGAGTTGTGTGTTCTGAAAACATGTTCTCCAGAATAAGGGCAAAGTGGAAAATGTTCAGATTTTTGCTAGCAACAAGTATAAGGAAATCATCTCATTGAGAAAAGTGTAGCTTATATGCTGCTTGGGTAGAAAGTGCCAGATTGTATGACAGTGAAGTGGAGGCACAATGGCCCAGTGGTTAGGGCAGCAGACTCGCGGTCATAGGATCGCGGTTTCGATTCCCAGACCGGGCGTTGTGAGTGTTTATTGAGCGAAAACACCTAAAGCTCCACGAGGCTCCGGCAGGGGATGGTGGCGAACCCTGCTGTACTCTTCCACCATAGCTTTCTCTCACTCTTACTTCCTGTTTCTGTTGTGCCTGTAATTCAAAGGGTCAGCCTTGTCACACTGTGTTACACTGAATATCCCCGAGAACTACATTAAGGGTACACGTGTCTGTGGAGTGCTCAGCCACTTGCACATTAATTTCACGAGCAGGCTGTTCCGTTGATCGGATCAACTGGAACCCTTGACATCGTAAGCGACCGAGTGCCAACAACAACAACAACAATATGACAGTGAGATGTAGGCACTGAATTCAGGGTATGTACAAAGGGTGGAGAGAAATGAAATAAGTATGTTCTGCTCAGTGGCATATGGTGGTTGTTGTATTGGGTGTGCTGCTACTCCCAATGCCACCAAATTTCAAGCAGGAGTATAACAAAAGTTTTCCATTAAGATTTGGGATTAAACTGACTAAGGCTATTTACAATGAATTTGCCATTTTCGATGGGTGTGCAGCACACACACCTAGCACACCTACGCCCCCTGGTTCTGTTGGATGTGTAATGTTAGTATGCATGAATAACATGGTACTGATGAGCAGAGAGAGATAAACCAGTAATAAGAAGAATCAGTTGTTGTGTTTATGCAAGAATGAAGACTGTGTTGGCATAGGCATGTAATGTGCATGGAGGATAACAAGCTGGTAATGAATTGCCAGGACATTCAAGTGAAAGGAAGTTGTGGGAGGGGAGGAAGGCCAAGTAAGACAGAGGCAGAAGTGACAAAAGCTAATCTTAGGATGTTGAGCTTCACATAGGAAGTGACAAAAGAAAGCGAGAAATAAGAAGACAGTGTCTTAAAAAGGACCCTCCAACCCATACAAACATGAAGAAGCAGAAGTAAAAATGATGATGTTAATGATGATGATGACAATGACTGACATGATGGTGATAATGATGAGGAGATTCTAATTTGTAAGGTTCTACACACACACACACACACACACACACACACACACAATCACGAGAGAGAAAGAGGGAGAGAGAGACCTTTGATGTATTAGAAAGATTCTTATGATTAAGCTCAATTAATGCTGGTGAATATTGGGATGAATACAACAATTTCATATATCATGTTTCATTTCTTAGTGAGAAATGACCAGATAAAACTTTACTAAACCCTAATTTTGATATTATAACCAAAGAAGCCTTAATTGTACAGCTATTCTAAAATGATTTGAGATTGTGTTAACTACTATGAGATAAACTTTAGATCAATTAAAACGACACCCATTGAATTACATTCGATGGTTGAAATGTCCTGGATTTTACTGAGCTTGAATAAAACAAGTTATGCTGAACTAACTCATTGTATTATCTTAGATTAATGCATTCTGGATTGATTTAGCATTGAGTTTATTGTATACAAAATAATGCAAATTGACCATTAAAAGGAAGGGAGAGGCTCCTTTTGTTCATATGGCACATTCAGGAAGCCTCATCAATAAATCCTCTGAAAAGCTAGAAATGAAACTAAATTTATTAAACTGTGTTAGACTGCCAACATTCCTATAATTCAACAAGCATATTAGCAGTTTCATAGGAAGTTTATCAGTTTCTATGGGAAGATAATCAAATCTAAATGGAGAGCTGTTGGACACAAGAAGGGAAAGGAAGAAGAAGAAGAAGGAAAAAAAAGAGCATTGGACATTTGAGCGTGTGTTTGTTCAGTCTTGGATAAAGAATTAGTGGCAATATTTATGACTACACAACCTGCAAAGCTAAGCTGAAAGAGCTAGAAGAAAAGCTGTATTCAGAATTATTTATCCAAGATAATTGTGTTATAAATGATACAGTTTTTGGAGAAAAAGAAATTTTTATAAAAATCTTATTTCTCTTCAGCAATATGAGAAATTTATGAACAAAAACTGTAATATTTTAAGTAGATATTTTTAAATAATGGTTTATTTTTTGCCTTCAGCACATAAGATTACAAAGCAGTTTCATAAAATATATAATAATAAAATTGTAATACAAAGAAATATTTACACACACATACATGCATGCATAAACACACACTTATGTATGGATATGTAAACACATGGGTGCATACTTGTGTGTTTGTATATATGTGTGTGATACGACACCATTTCGAGCGTGGCCGTTTTCGTGCGGGTGACACGTAAAAGCACCCACTACACTCTCTGAGTGGTTGGCGTTAGGAAGGGCATCCAGCTGTAGAAACTCTGCCAAATCAGACTGGAGCCTGGTGTTGCCATCCGGTTTCACCAGTCCTCAGTCAAATCGTCCAACCCATGCTAGCATGGAAAGCGGACGTTAAACGATGATGATGATATATATATATACACACACACACACAAACATACATGAACATATGTATGTGTCTGTCTGTCTGTCTGTCTGTCTGTCTCTCTCTCTCTCTCTCTCTCTCTCTCTATATATATATATATATATATATATATATACATACATATATAAAACTTCCCACTTTGATTGTTCCACCCAACAAGAGATATTTTCAAGTGCAAAATATGATTTGAGGTATTATTTTCATATATCAGGATCCTATCATGTGATAATGGCAGTGAGCTGGCAGAATCGTTAGCACACCAGGCAAAATACTTAGCAACATTTCATCTGTCTTTGTTCAGAGTTCAAGTTCCATTGAGGCATGGGGCTTTTCATCTCGGCAGAGGAGGAACACACCACAGTTTGCAATGTTTTCTTCTTCAATTGAGATGGAAAGCCTTATGCCTTTGAAGAATTTGAATCATGTGATTGTGAAGACAGGAAAAATTCTTCAAATTCTTCAAAGGCATAAGGCATGACTAACTAACTGAACCCTAACTAACAAACAATTAACTGTATTCAGTTCACTTCAAAACTAGCCAAATGGGCAAACCCTGAAGAAGCTGCACAGAAAATCCTCCCTGGTTGCATGTGCAATTGCCCATACTCTGTGCAGTGGAAACATGTAGGTTGTAACAATCATAAAAATATGCTGTATGAAATTGTAAAATAAGAGGAAATATATTTTGGAGATGAACAAGTCTCCATATCCCATTTTGTTGTAATGCCAGTGGCATGTAAAAAGCACCATTCGAGCGTGATTGTAACCAGCGTCACCTTACTGGCACTTGTGCCGGTGCTACGTAGAAAACAACATTTGAGCGAGGGCGTTGCCAGTACTGCTGGACTGGCTCCTGTGCAGGTGACACAAAAACACCATTTGAGTGTAGATTTTGCCAGTACTGCCTGACTGGCCCTCATGCTGGTGGCACGTAAAAGCACCCACTACACTCTCTGAGTGGTTGGCGTTAGGAAGGGCATCCAGCTGTAGAAACTTAGCCAGATCAGATTGGAGCCTGGCACAGCCATCTGGCTCACCAGTCCCCAGTCAAACCGTCCAACCCATGCCAGCATGGAAAGTGGACGTTAAACGATGATGATGATAATATTGCTAATGTAAAAACAAAAAACAAAAAAATTGGCACTCCGTTGAGGGTTCCAGTTGATTCAATCAACAGAACAGCTTGCTCGTGAGATTAACATGCAAGTGACTGAGCACTCCACAGACACGTGTACCTCTTCATATAGTTCTCAGGGAGATTCAGTGTGACACAGAAAGTGACAAGGCTGGCCCCTAGAAATACAAATACTACTACTTTTTACCAGCTGAGTGGACTGGAGGAATGTGAAATAAAGTGTCTTGCTCAAGGACACAATGTGCCGTTGGGAATCAAACTCATGACCCTACGATCATGAGCTGAATACTCAAACCACGAAGCCAATATATATATATATACACTCCAGGTAATATTACCATCCAGAGAAGTGAACATGGAATAACCCATCAGAAGGATTTACAGCATGACTAACAATTAATAGTTGTCATAGACATCAAATACTAATTGATGTGGCTAGCTGTAACCTGAGAGCCATCATGGTATCCACCTGGATAATATATCCCTCCAAACACACATCTATATATATATATATATATATATATCCTCTAATTCCTTATGTACTTTGTACCTCTATATGTAAACCATGCTGGCAAAATAACATAGTCTGCCATGGACACCTGTGCTTTGGTTCTTTCTTTCTTTTTCTTTTCTTCCTTTTTTTGTCACTTTTGCTATGAATTAAATTAATGAATTCAACAGGATACACCGTCTGCAAGTAGTTGGGTTCAGCATATTATCCTCCATTTTCTAATTGTTACACAAATTTTGGGTAAAACCTCCACTTTTACCCGCTCCCATTGATTGCACCTAGGATAGCACTAGTGTAGCAATAATTGGGTACCCTCCCAGCAGTATACTGGATAGATACTATCCCTTAGTGGGTTGAACCCCCAACCCCTAACTCTCTCACGTTATATATATATATATACATATATATATATATATATATATATATATATATATATACATATATATATATATATATACATACATGCATATATGCACAGGAGTAGCTGTGTGGTAAGTAGCTTGCTTACCAACCACATAGTTCCAGGTTCAGTCCCACTGTGTGGCACCTTGGGCAAGTGCCTTCTACTACAACCTCGGGCCAACCAAAGCCTTGTGAGTGAATTTGGCAGACAGAAACTGAAAGATGCCCGTCATATATATATATATATATGTGTGTGTGTGTGTGTATGTTTGTGCATCTGTCCCCCCCCCATTGTTTGGCAACCAATGCTGGTGTGTTTATGTCCCCGTAACTTAGTGGTTCAGCAAAAGAGATTGATAGAATAAGTACTAGGCTTACAAAGAATAAGTACTGAGGTCGATTTGTTCGACTAAAGGTGGTGCTCCAGCATGGCCACAGTCAATTGAATGAAACGAGTAAAAGAATAAAAGAATATATATAAATATGAAAGGTCTTTTCTCAGCCAGTGGCACATAAAACTGGTTTCCTGGATTCTGTGACATATAAATCCCCTCTCTGGATAGGATGCTGCTCCTTTGCAATATTATTCATTTTTGCTAATTGAGAAACCTAGAGCAATGTGAAATGAAGTATTTTGATTAAGAACACAATGTATCACCCAGTTTAAAATTTTAGAATTTTTAAATGCTGTTTTTTCCTTTTTTTTTTCTTTTTTTTTTTTTTGCAGAACCAGTATCTCTGAGAATGGAGGATTCTGTAAAAAAAAAAAAGCAAAAAACAAAACAAAACTAAAAGGGCTGCAGTCCACATTTTTTTATATCTGCCGAAACTACAATAACGAGTGCAACACCCTAACCACTCAGCCATATGCCTACACACACACACACACACACACACACACATGCATGTATGTCTGGGTATATGTATGTTCTTATGTATGTACATGTGTGAGTGCATATATTTTAAAGTTAATAATAACTTACATTCAAAACTTTACCATCCATTTCTTTACCTTTACAATTTTATTTCAATTAACTTTAATATTTGTTTACATTTAATGAAAAAAAACCCCCCACAAGAACAACAAAACCAAAACTATTAATGCCAGCAGCAGTAACATTAAGCTACAGGCGCTATAATTTGAAGCAATTAGCCATGACTAACAGCTTGATACAAGGTGCAAGTAAAAGAGCAATTATCAATATATTCATACTGTTAATATTTGAAAGAAAAAGAACAACAAATAACAAAATAACTCACAAAACACACACACACACAGAAACAGAAGAATTTTGCAGGGGCATAATTATAAATAGCACCTTTCAATTAAAGAGTAATTGAGTGATATGTTTAGTGAATTAATAATACTGAAAATATTATATTGTGTATGTATATATATACATACACATATGCACATACACACACACACACACACACAGGCATATATATATATATACATACATATATATATATATATATATATATATATATATATATATATATATATATATTATTTTGTTTAAAAGAGTTCCAACACTGTCTGTTTTTTATGTTTTATTTATATTCCTGCAAAACCAATGTGGGATATAGAATATATATATACACACAAGAACACACACACATATGCATATATATATATGCGCACACACACATATGTATATATGTGTGTGTATATATATGTAATATTATATGTGATATTTTTATTTTCTTTTGTAGTTCACAACTAACTTGTTTCTCATTTTTAAAATGAAATTTTGTTTTTGATTTTTGATGCAGAGTATGTAGTGAAAAGTTTAACATTATTCCTTCTCTTACTGCTTTTCATCTTCATGCTCACCATTCCCATTACCATCATTTTCTTCATAGTCATTTTCATTGTCACCAGCACCACCTGCACCAACACCATATTCATATTCATTAACAACACCAGTGATGATGACAACAACAATAACAACAACAGTAATAACAGCAATCAAATCATAACATCCTATGTAACAATAATTAGTCCCTAAATATCTTCTATAGCTTAAAATTAGATTTTTATGGGTTTTTTTTAACAAATCAATTTAATGCAGAATATAATTATCTATCTAAAACAATTTATTATTCAGATCTGAAATAAAAATAATTATTTCTGTAAATATGTAAAAAAAATTTTTTACAATATTAAAAAAAATATATATATATATATATATATATATATATATATATATATATATTATTAAAGAAGTCAAATTAATTAGCTCTTAAACAACGCAGGCTTCTGTGTGTTGGGAAAACAATTAGTGAATCTTCCATGGAAAGGAAAACATGTTTGTATATATTATTATTATTATTATTATTATTATTATTATTATTATTATTATTATTATTATTATTATTATCATTATTATTATTATTATTTTAAATAAGAGCCCAGTCTGAATCATCGGGGTCTCTCTTCAAAGTACATTTCCCCTTTTAGCTCCTTCTTAGTTGTGAATATTTTCAATGTTTCTTCATTAGTCTTGTTGCTGTTTAAAATCTTCATGTTTGTACCTCCAATATTACAGATAAATCATTCACCATCATTTTTTAACGTCCACTTTTCATGCTGGCATGGGTTGGATGTTATGACATGGAGCTGGCTAGCAGGGAGCTGTCAGGACTCTAATTGTGTGTTGTGGCATGATTTTTATAACTGGATTCCTTTCCTAATGCAAACCACTTAACAGAGTGTGCTGGGTGTTTTTTTACATGTTACTGACACAGGTGCATTTATGCAGCACTGACATGGGTGCTTTTTAAGTGGCATTGGCACCTAAAGGGACAAGCCTGTCTGTGTGGAAGACAACAATTTTATTTAGCTTGACACGTCTTATCAAGAACAGCAAATTGTCACATCTGGTCCCTTATCATTTCCTCAGTGAAGCCTAGCATCCAAAGATCCTTTCTCACCATTTTGTCTCAAATAAACTAGGCAGTGAGCTGGCAGAAATGTTAGCACGCCGGGCAAAATGCTTAGCGGTATTTTGTCTGCTGTTACGTTCTGAGTTCAAATTCCGCCAAGGTTGACTCTGCCTTATACTCCTTTCGGGGTTGATAAATTAAGTATCACTTATGCACTGAGGTCGATGTAATTGACTTAATCCCTCTGTCTGTCATTGTTTGTCTCCTCTATGTTTAGCCCCTTGTGGGCAACAAAGAAATAAGACACTGAAGCTTCAAAGATTGTTTTGGCACAAAAGTCATTGCTGGATTCTATCTTTTCTCTTGGATTTTTTCTTGAGCTTGTGGCCCATTCACAAATGATTTATAACAGTAGTTGCAGTTGATGATCTTTCAGTGCCTGGTTTGTCTTCAATGCTCATTTCCCCTTCTTTAACCTTTTAACATTCAAATCAGCCATACCTGGCCAAAATATTCTACCTGTTTTATATTCAAACTGGTCAAATCTGGCCCCTCACAACAACCCTACAATATCACTCTAAAGATTAACCATAAGCTCATCAAAAGCTCAAAGCTCAAAGCTAAAAGATAATGCATGGTTCATTCAAATCCATGTGAATAAGTAAGCATTACTTTTAATGAAATAATTTGAATGCTTCTCAACAAGAATTTAGTACGGTATTATCCATACAATTTCAAAGTAAGGTGAAAAAAATCAAAATTTAAATTGATGTAATGATTATTCAATTAAATAGAGTTGCATGAAATGATCGTACTGCATTATCTCTGGATATCCTTGTTGCTTATTTTGATATATATATATATATATATATATATATATATATTTATTATATTATATTATATTTATCTTATGATATTTACTTTACTTTACTTTATATTATACTCATTTATTGTGCTTTTAATTATAAATTTTTCTATATGTGATAGTGGATTTTCATCGATGAGTTCTTGAAAATTGGTTATTTTCCCTAAAACTATATATATATATATATATATATATATATATATATATATATATATGATGGGCTTTTTTCTGTTTCTGTCTACCAAATCTACTCACAAGGTTTTGGTTGGCCTGAGGCTATAGTAGAAGACGCTTGCCCAAGGTGCCCCACTGTGGGACTGAACCTGGAACCATGTTGTTGTGAAGCAAGCTTGTTACCAAACAGCCACACCTGCACCAATCCTGTATTGCCAGACTATCAGATGCTGCTATACACTGCTGGTACAATAATGCATTTGTTGTATCTTTCAAATGATGCCACATTCCTCCTTGAATGGAATGCCAGTCGCCCACTTACAGCTGAGTGCACTGATGTACAGTGTTTTGCTCAAGAACACAATGCACTGTTGGTCTGGGAATTGAAACCACAATCTTGTGATTGTGAGTGCAACGCCATAACCATTGAGCCATGTGCCTTAACACACACACACACACACACATGCACATACATTTATATATAATAATATTTATACTGTATGGTATTATATCTCAATTTCAGCCAATTATACCAATCAGCTGAAGTGGATCTAGAATACAGTATGTATTGTATAATACTAAATTAGTGACAAATATTAGTGCCTGTTTTCTCTCACTTAAAGATTTTTAGACAGCATATGGATGGATGGAGATGGATACATAGACAGATACATAGATGATAGACAGATAGTATTTTTTGAACTCATAGAATTAAAATAAACAATCACCACAGTCTCGAAGTCTCTTCTTTGCACCATAGGAGTCTGAAAATAATTTACTTTATAAATGTGATAGTATTAAAAGTAAAAACAAAAAATTCACATTCGGATTACATAGAAGAGATCTATCAATACATTAAACCTTGCCATATATCACATCATGTATGTATAACCAAATCAAAAAAGATAACTATATATTTGGTACGTTAATAATGCTGGGTATCATTACTTCTACTTAAATATAATTTAATAATAAAACTAGAAATAATTAGAAAATAAATGAGAAAACTTAGTCTGATGCAAAAAAATTTTTATTCGATCACCATGTTTTCTGTAAAACAGTTTAAGAATATTGTTATACTTGAGGATGGTCAATTCCTTTTTTTTTTTTGCCAATTAAACACATGCACTATTTTATTTGATCTTTGCTTTAGTTTTTACCTGTATTATTTTTAGTTTATATGTCTGTTAAATTTCTTTTGTCACACATTCTGTAACTTCATCAGTCACTCTCTGTCTCAAATATCTCCTTTTGTCCTGCTTATTCCATTTTGCTCTTCTGTGGTATGTACTTCTTTCTGCACATGCATTTACATCTGTATGGCTCTGTGTGTGTGTGTTTAGTATGTGTGTCCTGTGTGTGTATAAGAAAATACATAAATGTTTTAAAGTTTAAGAATATCTAGTTGTTAAATCTAATACAAGCACAGATTAAAATGAAAAAGGACCAATTCTTTTCCTATTCTGTTCTATAGTTGACACACACACACACGCGCGCACACGCACACACACACACACACACACACACACACACAGCTATATATATACACAAACATGCACACACACACACACAATTTTCTGTATTCACTTGTCAGTTATTTCCAGTCAGAAAGTTACTATTGGCTTCATGTCTGCTGGTTGTAGGTACATAACCTCTTAGAATATACTATTTTTTTTACTTAAGGACGACTGACTGCACCTATCTATCGGTCTGTCTGTCTGTATATATATATATATATATATATATATATATATATATATATATATATATATATATATATACAGACAGACAGATTGAGTCATTATTGAGTGGACTCAGAAGATGGAAACTGAAACAAGCCTAGCATGCACACACACACACACACACACACACACACACACACACACACACACGTATGTATGTTTGCATCTTATTGTCTTGAAATTGTGTGATAGTTGTATAAAATTATTGTTACTGTTATGCAAGTTCTGTCATTCCTTTCCTATATTCTGCACGAGAATCTCTGGTGAGGGGCAAATATAACCTTACTTTAAACAGGTAAGGGTTGGCAACAGGAAGAGTATCCTACTGTATAAAAAATCTGCAACAATAAACTCTGTCTGCAAGCAGGAAACATGGACATTAAATTATGATGCTGACGGTTATATATGTATGTATATATGTATGTGCGTGTGTGTGTGTATATAAATATATATCATGTATACAGTTTATATATAAAAGAATGCATAAAATAATCGATTTGGCATTGTTGCTTTTAAATCTTTTATGACGAATTTGTGCAGTAAGTATATACAGTGTGTGCATAATATGATTCTAGGAGAATATTCTTTACCTTCATTGATAATGTTATTGCTATTATTATAATTGTTATTATTATTATTAGTAGTAGTAGTAGATATTTGGCTCGATAGCTGAGCATAGTATTATTTAGCTCACACAACAAGTGACCACATTTTTCATTTCCCATTAGCCAATGCACCCAAAAGCGAAACTTTCGTTTCAGTCATATCATTTTTCGGTGTATAGCCAAATCCCCCAAACAAAACCTTTTCATCTTATTCTCAACATTTTTCAAGCTTCTGTGAACTGAATTTGCTAATGTAATTGCTACTACCATTTTATATTCTTGGAAATTGTCCATGTAGGTACATAATATTTCTTATGAATTGATGCATTAAAAATGTTGTAAGTGTAATTGTATTATACAGTGCTTTGCAAAACTATGCAACACTTATTAACCTATAAAATTGTTGCAATGATTCAGTAATACATAGAGAAAAGCAGAGTTGTTTGTGCATACATACACATACACACATATGCACTACAGATAGACATTTATGTAATTTTACACACCTCAAGAAACTTTAGGTGTGTTGTCATAATTTTGTATCAATATTGATAGTAAGCTTCTTACATAATCTACATATCTGCATGCCCAAACACATTCTCCTATGCACATACACATATATCTAATGTTCTTTTACTCATTTTGTGGTTCCAGCTAGTTGCTGTAGTGATGCTGGAGGACTATCTTAAATAAATATATAAATATATTTTATATATATACATATATACGTATATATTAATGATTTTATGTTATAACAAAAACAATTTTACACTAAATTGAATGATTACTCAATACATTTGTTAGAGTACAACAGAATAAAATTGACATTAACTTCAAAGTTTAGAACAGCTAAGCCATCATATATGCATAAGATATAGTCATGGCTAAGAAATTCACTTCTAAACCATGTGGTTTCAGGTTCAGTCCTAACACATGGCACCTCAGGGATATATTTCTTCCGTAACCCAGATTCAACCAATGTACCTTGTGAGTGAATTTGGAAGATAGAAACTGTACAAAGCTTGTCCTTTATATATATATATATGTGTGTGTGTATGTATATATATACATATATATATATATATATATATATACATGTATACATGTATATATATATATATAGTATATGTATATATATATTTATATATATATATATATATATATATATATATATATATATATATATATATATATATATATATATATATATATATATATGTATATATATATATATATATGTGTGTATGTGTATATATGTGTGTGTGTGTGTGTATATATGTGTGTGTGTGTATATATATATATATATATATATATATATATATATATGTATATATATATATATATATATATATATATATATAGCCATCCGGTTTCACCAGTCCTCAGTCAAATCGTCCAACCCATGCTAGCATGGAAAGCGGACGTTAAACGATGATGATGATGATGATGATGATGATATATATATATCTATATATACATATATATTAGTTATATAAATAAGGATAAGATCGTAATTTAAAATACCGATCATATCAGGTAGTCAGCATGGGAATAAAAACCTCAAAGGTAATAATTATTATTAAAATTATAATTAAGGGTATCTAAGAGATACCATCATACTGAAAATAGCAGCAAAAACTTGACTCTAAAACCACATTAAATTCTCATACAGCACCAGGAGAGAAGACAAAGAGACAAAATAAACTAGCAAAAAAATTATTGGATAATTCCAGATCTCGGATTTCTGGCTCTGCATAAGAAATGCTTTGCCTTCATCAAAGGAATATACTCAGAGTCAAGTTTTAGAGTCAAGTTTTGGCTGCTATTTTCATTATGGTGGTATCTCTTAGATGCCCTTAATTATAATTATACATACATATACACACACACACACACACACACACACACACATATATATATATATATATATATATATATATATATATATATATATATATATATATATATATATTAACATATCTAGTACCTCAGCACAATCTTCAGGCACTGCCCACATGACATAACAAACTGAAAATAGGATGATAGGGTTAAAGTAAGAAAAGGAAAAAAAAGTAGATATAAAAGGTTGAAGGTTCAAAAAACTGGAAAACAAAAAAAACTCTAATTCCTCCATCCCTTTTTTTCTTTATTTTATTTCCCCTTTGACTGTAAAATATAAGGTTAAAAAGATAGTAGCCTACAGAGGGTAGTGCTTTCCAATTCGTCAACTGGAAATCCCTGTTATGCCATGTAGACAGTGTCTGAAGATTATGTCAAGACTCCAAATGTGTTAACAAACACTGTCTGGCATGCTTTCATCATATGAAACTAATTGTAACACATAAAAATATATGTTGTGTTTATTAAATAATACATATCTCACACCAGATGGAATACTTTTTTGGTTGATCTTATCATCATGGGACAGTACACTATATATATATATATATATATATATATATATATATATATATATATACAAACACACACACATACATAATAGATGCATAAACATACTTAAATAATATATATCCCATCATCATCATTTTTGTAACATTCACTTTTCTATATTTGCATGGTGAGACAAGGTTTATTGAGGAACATTTCCTATGGTTGGGTGCCCATCTGTCACCAACCCTCACCTGTTTCCTGGCAAGGTAATAAAGTAGAAATGAATGATTCTGCTCATATGTCAGTGACACTCATTTACAATAATTACCAAATGTCAATACAAAAAGTCAAAAGTGTACACAAGATGTACATATGTGTAGTAAATAAACTGTTGTTTGATAACACTGACATCTCATTTTAGCAGATATATTTACCGAAATTACATATTTATTTCTTGAAATACTAAAGAGTAAATTTCTTCAATAAATTCGACATTGGCTTCAACCACAGCCTCCAGACGACTACAGAATCTCCAGCAACTCTTCTGGACAGTCAGTCTCCTTATTTAAGTTGGTGAATGCTGCCATAATCCTTGCCTTCAGTTTGTCTTTGGTATTACAAGGAGTTTTGTTCGTCTCTCGCTCAACTGTGCCCCACACATAATCAAGGGGGTTGCAGTCTGGGAAGTTAGGTGGCCAGATGTTAGGGGTGATGTGGTCGCAGAAATTGTCTGACAGCCATGACTGGCATCTCCTGCTTGTGTGTCATGGTGCAGAGTCCTGTTGCCAGACATAGTGTCTTCCAGCAGCCATCTTCTTGACCCAGGGCAGCACTAACTCCTCCAACACTTTATGTAGGCCTCTGTGTTGAGTGTGAGGCTTTATGGGAAGATGAATGGAGGCATAATGTCGCCAACACTAGTGATCACTCCAAACATAATGATGTTGACTGGAGATTCGATTTTTATCACTCACGGTACATGTCTTCAGATTGTACTATTCTCAGATTGACACCCAAACACACTGAGATGTTCATATTGGAGCTTCTGGTATGAATACTAAGCAGTACAGCATGTCGTTTTCAAAGGATCATGGTGCTGTTTTTCTCATAGATGGTGCCCAACTGACCCTACTTTACTTTGTAGTCAAGAAAATCAAAAACAAACAATGCACCTGCATGATATTAAAAATATAAAATGGTGACAATTTACCCTTCGCACCCTGTATATTATCATCATCATGTATATATATGTGTGTGTGTGTATGTGTATATATATATATATATATATATATATATATATATATATATATATATATATATATATATATATATATATATATATATATGCATTATGTAGGCTTCTTTCAGTGTGTGTGTGAAGAGAGAGAGAGAGAGAGAAAGATTGGCAGGTATGAATGTTAGGTTAAGAAGTTGACTTCACAAGCAAGTGGTCTAAGGTTCAGTTCCATTGTGTGGAAGTTTGAGCAAGTGTCTTCTACTAAAGCCTTGCTCTGATTAAGCCTTTTGAGTGAATTTGGTAGATAGAATCTGAAAGCAGGTATTTTATACACGTATATATTTGTGTGTGTGTGTGTTTGTGTGTATGTGCATATGCACATAGTTATGTCTCCTTGTCACCATTGCCTCTTAATCATAAAATGAGCATTACTGTTGTTGCAAGTTGTGTAATTTGTTCTCAATTTTTTTTTTGTGTAAATATGTCCAGCCATGGAAATATTACCTTGCTTAGAAACTAGTGAGAGCTGACCAGAAGAAGGTCATCTAGCCGTGATATATGTTGTGAAAGCAACAGTACAACCAACAAAGTTAGATCCAATAAGCAGTTTGATGAAGGTAATTAAAGAGCAGCTCATATATTTTACTTAACATATCGTAATTCCCTTGACAGTTAGAATATGAAACTTAGCTGTGAAGCAAATCAAAGTACACACCATTTATATGCAATGTAACAACTACAACAATTGATGGAACTGATCCTGAAATTGTCCGTATGGCTCTCTTTCAAAATTAAATATATATTGTGGTAATGATATCACATTTCTCAATGTAACTGAGGAAATATGCAGTAATATTAAAGGTATTTGCAGTAAAGCTAATAAAACATTTTCTCAGCATCATCGAAATGTATTTTTGAAAGACAACTTAATAACAAAAGAAGACGCCATGATATTATTGCAGTATCATTGATATAATGGATTTTGAATATTTATATTGTTGATTCTGGTTGTAACAACAGTCAGATTTTGGGTACAGCTGTAGCTTATTTTTGTTGAAAAATTTGTGATATGAATGGTTGTTTGAGAAATGTTTGTGCACAAGGTAAAAAGAAGACTGTGGCAGTATTGGAATTTCACATTTAACTGATGAGACGACTGAATCAAAATTAAAATTTATACGTTAGTGTGAGTGTTAGTGTGTGTGTATATATGTGCGTAGGTGTATATTTGTGTGAAGATTCTAATACATATTGATAGAAAATTATGACAACACATCCACAGGTTCTTGAAGTACATAAAATTACTGGCAACATGTAAATTAAACTTTCCTATAAAATTGAAACAGAGTTAGTAAAGAAAAGAAAAATAAACATGAAAAGACTTATAAAAACATTAAGCCAAAAAATAATGTTTTTTCCAAAGGAAGTTTATGGAAAATTTATTTGAATGTTCTTAAAAATGATTTAAGTTTCTAACGCTGCAAACATCAAGAACTAAAATGTAAAGATAAAACTTTGGTAATAAAAGTAGTTCCACTGAATGACCTAAGATATTTTCAATAATAGTTGTTTGATGAAATTAGCTTAAGCACCTGAGTGTGAAACAAATTCAAGTCATGTTTAGCTATATGAGGTAGAATACATCTTAATAGCTTGATTTGCTTCATATTAAACTTAGCTTCTCAATATTTCTAATATGACACAGCACTGATAAATCAAGATACTCAACCTGAAATTAGGAGATTGAGTACAGTCAATTAACATGATTTCAGCATATTCGATGTCTTTATTTTAGCAACTCTAGAAGAATAAAAAGTGAAAGCAAAGTCAGTTTTAGTAGGAACTGATATTTAGGAAATTATAAGTACTGTGTCCGCAAATGTATTCAATGCATGCTTACATTAGATGCATCCCTATTTTACAAGTGCTGGTGCCACGTAAAAAGCTTCTGTGCCGGTGCTGCATAAAAGTAATCAGTACACTCTGTAAAGCAGTTGGCATTAGGAAGGGCATCCAGCCATAGAAACCATGCTAAAACACATATGAAGCCTGAACAGCCCTTCAGCTGATCAGCTCCTGTCAAACCATCCAATACATGCCAGCATGGGAAACGGACATTAACTGATGATGATGATGATGATTTTGTGGAAAAACAAATTTAGCAAGTTACACCATATGGCCAGCAAGTTTGAGGAGGGGTAAGTCAATCATATCGACCCCAGTGCTCAACTGCTATTTATTTTACCAAGCCTGAAAGAATAAAAGACAAAAGTTGACCTCAGCAGAATTTGATCTCACAATGTAAAGACATGAAATGCTACTAAGTATTTTGCCCAGTATGCTAATGATTCTGCCAGCTCACCACCTTATCATACAAATTGAAAGATATTGTAAAGTGGTTCCTTTGAGGAGAAATGCATTATTTTGAGCATGAAATACAGTATTGAGACAATATATTGGAATAATGTATGAAACCATAAATTTATTGCAAATAAACTGTTTCATGAATAGTGTATTTCAACTTTGTCTTTCAGTTCAGGTGTACAGTTGCATATGCTTTGGTCCAAAGTACTGCCAGACAGTATGAAGCATTTGTATTTCTGGTTGTGAAGTTTTGTGTTACTGTGATCATCAAGCAGGGTGGCCTGGAACCATTGTGATTTTGTTGTCATCCACTCATTGCAAATAGTTGATGGGTGGATAAAAGTTCAACATTCCTTTCATATTTTTAGAAGTTTTCATTGAGACAATTTTAAAATGTTTCTCAAAGATAAGTTAGTCATTAGATATGTAAGATATATACTAAATGTAAGTTATATATGCAGGAAAAGGAGGTACAATGAGATGATATGACTTCTCCACATAACTATCAGTGTATTACAGGCAATTTTTTCACAAATTTGTGGTAACAGACTGCAATATTTTGGTTAGATTTTAATTTTTTATTATTAGTAAAATTATTCTATCAAGGAGACTGATGCTTATCCAGATACCTCATCTATGATGCCTGGTCTCCCATCTGTAATACAATGACATTAGACACAACAATTTTGAATACATTAAAAAGTGCATTTTATATACTGGCAAATATGATAAATGTTCTGATATTTTCCTCATTGGCAAAATAGCATATGTATATTATCTTAGTTAGGGAGGAGGTATATGAGTTCATTATATTTTTCCAAAGCTATTTCTCACTTTGTTGAAGTCAAGGTACAAAATACAATGATGAATAATTTATGGAGATACGTTCAATGCATTATGGTTCAAAGTTTGAATCTTGCCAATGTTCTCTTATAGGAAGAAGTGAATGCAGAATTTAAGGAACTAATTACAAATGAAGTCAATAATCAAATATGATCAGAAAGGGAAGTGGTACCCAAAGACATATTTATTTAAAAATAAAAGCAGAAAAAACTTTTGCTTCTTACAGGTGTATCAGAATGTTAAGAACATATGCATTATTGAGCCAGATGGTTCAGGTTTTCATTTGTAATTGTTTTCTAAATGTTGCCCATTTTCAAGAAAACACTCTTGAATATTTAATTCCTTCCCTGTAATTAAATACTTCTACTAAGAAAAGAATTTTTACATGGTTATTCAACATGGTAGAAATAAATCAAATCTCCTTTAGGTCATACTCTACCTTCTTAAATCAGGAAATAATGCATAAGATAATGTTGGCTCACATACTCCTAAAAGACTGAATAGTCATGGCTGAAATGCCTCAATCATAGATTTTCTCAATCTTGTGTATTATCTGAGAATAAACACTAACAACAACAGTAAACATATTTTGTATCAACAACTATTTTGGTTATTATTGAATACTATTTATCAAGAGAACATATTTGTGTTAAAAATGCTTCAGACCATCAAATTATTCTCTGATAAATACCTGCAGATACTCAAAATGATTCTGAAATACCCTAGAAAGATCTATGAAAATCTCCTTGATCTTGACAATCAGCTTGGCCTTAGTGTTGCAAGCAAAGTGCTTGATGTCTTTCTCAAATGCACCCCACCACCACCACCACCACCACCAACACATAGTACTCTATGGCGTTACAATCAAGAGAATCAAGAGGCCAGAAATTGGGGCTGGTTAAGTTGTAGAAATTCTTCAACAGCCATTTCTGATTCTTTCTGGAGGAATGGCAGGGAGTCAAGTCCTGCTGCCACACATATGACCTTCCAGCAGCATTCCTTTCCTGTCAGCGTTTAACCTATCTCTAGCAGTTTCACATTGCCATTTGAATTGAGCCTAAAACCTTGTTGTGGGATGGCATGACATCACCCCCACTAGAGACACACCCAAAGACTGTCATAGTTTGTGGGAACTTGGTTTTCATGATACGTGGTACATCCCATTGATGTCTTTACTAAATTCTCACAGCAATGGGCAGCGGTCATGATGGCAGCATTTTGACACCTGGCATGAACCATCATGATACAAGTAACTCTTTTCCTTTATTCAGTTATGTAGCTTCCAGTCCCTCATGTTAGCTAACATCTTCTCAGCAACAGCTTCAATTTTTATGTTCTCCAACACCACTAACTGTTTACCAATACATCAGGCTGTTCCTGAAAAGAAAAAAGAAGCATAAAAAATCTTCAAATTTAATGCAAACACCATATATATATATATACACACACACACATATACATACATATATATATATATATATATATATATATATATATATATATATATATATATATATATATATATATATATATATATATATATAGAGAGAGAGAGAGAGAGAGAGAGATAGAGAGAGAGAGATACATACATATATATATATATATATAAAACTTACTTGGAAAAGGATGCGTGGCGTTCGACCATATAATAATATAAATAATATATAAATATGTGCATATATCCATACATATATGCACATAGCTATATCTATATGTATATATAAATGCATATATGGGTACACGACATCACAAAAAAACGTTAAAGACAATGAGACATTGCTACAGAGACATTGTGCATACTTCCGTAAGCTTATGACGATAAGGCATTGGATCATACACAAAGTTTCTAGTGGCATGGGTGCTTCAAAAGCAGAAGAACGTTGCTGAAAGACGATAAACAATCTAGAAATGTGGTATTGTGTGTTGAGAGTTCTACTGCAATGTTTTGAAATTTTTAAGGGAGGACATTTGGTGAAAGCAGCTGGATCTATGGAGCATGAAGAATTGGATTCTTCATGATAACATTGCACCCTTTCACTGAGCTATTTTCCAGATTTAGCACCTGCAGACATCCATCTCTTCCCCAAGATGAAAATGTAGCTGAAAGGTTGCCATTTTAACACCATTGTCAAGATCAAGAGGAAATCACAGAAAATTCTCAATTCACTTACAAAGAATGACTTCCAGGCTGGATTCCGAAAGTGACAGGAATGCTGGGACTGGTGTATTGCTGTGCAAGTTGACTATTTCAAAGGAGATGATGTTAAAACTTAGATAAATAACTTATATTTTATTAAACAAAACTAGAGGTGGAAACCTTTTGACTCCACCTTGTACACACACGTGCGCGCACGCACACACACATACACACACACACACACACATATAAACAAGTGATTAATCCCATCACAGTTTTAAAATTAAAATAATTTCATTTAAATGCAAAAGTTTTGGTAAAGATTTCCTTTTACTATATTATCTTTTGAATAACATCAATCACATAGATTTTCAAGATATCCTGTTGTCTGAAATATTCAAGAATGATAATGTTTACTTATAATGCTATTAATATAAGTATCTTATATGCATTCATCATTGAAAATAAATAGAGATATGATATCTGAAATGAACAGTTTTATATGTAGTAGTATATGTAGTTGATGTAGTTTTTTTTTTCTAAGTACCTCAGCAACTCCATCTCCAGAAGCGAATTTCTAGATTCTGAAATGAATTTGAAGAATGAGATGGTTTCAGTTACATTTGGCAGACTTGAGAAATAAGTCTGGTTAAACAACAACTTAGTACATTCTACCAAGCTTTGCATTGTCTCATTCTTCCAATAGCTGTCTGAGACATGAAAACACTTAAATGATATCATCAGAAATGTTTACACACTACATTGGTTTCAAGTTTTGGCACAAGACCACCGATTTTGATGGGAAGTAAGTAAGTCGATTAGATTGATCCCAGTGCTCAATTGGTACTTATGTTATCGACCCCAAAAGGATGAAAGGCAAGGTTGACCTCCTTGGAATTTGAACTCAGAACGTAAAGATGGATGAAATACATCTAAATATTTTACCTAATGTGCAAATGATCCTGTCAGTTTGCTACGTTGTTTTCTGTAAAATAAACGAAGCATTCTTCGTTAAGGTTTCTTTTCATTATAATCTGTGTGATGAAACATCAATCACACACATTCTCAAGAAATCCTTTTGTCTGAAATTTTCAAAAGAAGATAATGTTTACTTATAATGCAATTAATATAAATATTTTATACAAATTTATCATTGAAAATGAGTGTAGATATGATATTTCTAATGAACAGTTTCGTATGGAATACTATATAACTGTCAATGTATGTATGTATGTATGTATGTACACATACAAACACATACATATATAAATAAATTGTACTGCTGCAGGCTACTCTTGAAAGTGTGTCTGTAAGTCCTCTGTAGTTTGTCAGTATGTTGTTGTTACAAAAACTAGCTTTGTACACAATGGTCTTCTCTCTCACACATTCTCTCTTTCTCTGTGTGAGTGTGTGTGCCTTTATCATCATCATCATCATCATTGTTTAACATCTGCCGTCCATGCTGGCATGGGTGGGATGGTTTGCCTGGAGCTGGCCTGGCAGGAGCCTCCACCAAACATCTGTAACACTTTTGGCAGGATTTCTACAGCTGAATACCCTTCCTAACACCAACCACTCAGCATATAATTATATATATGTGTATATCATCATCATCATCATCGTTTAACGTCCGCTTTCCATGCTAGCATGGGTTGGACGATTTGACTGAGGACTGGTGAAACCTGATGGCAACACCAGGCTCCAATCTAATTTGGCAGAGTTTCTACAGCTGGATGCTCTTCCTAACGCCAACCACTCAGAGAGTGTAGTGGGTGCTTTTACGTGTCACCCGCACGAAAACGGCCACGCTCGAAATGGTGTCTTTTATGTGCCACCCGCACAAGCCAGTCCAGGGGCACTGGCAACGATCTCACTCGAAAATCCTACGGGAGCCAGTCAGGCGGTACTGGCAACGGCCACGCTCAAAATGGTGCATCTCATGTGCCACCCACACAAGAGCCAGTCCAGGGGCACTGGCAACGATCTTACTTGGCTTGCCGGGTCTTCTCACGCACAGCACATTTCCAAAGGTCTCGGTCAGTAGTCATCGCCTCGGTGAGGCCCAATGTACGAAGGTCTTGCCTCACCACCTCAGCCCAGGTCTTCCTGGGCCTACCTCTTCCACGGGTTCCCTCAACTGTTAGGGTGTGGCACTTTTTCACGCAGCTATCCTT